>NC_050574.1:29087822-29167822 GCF_011100635.1 Trichosurus vulpecula
AAAAAAAGTTGGATCTGTGTTGATGTTAGAGTTCTGAATTCTAAGAGTGGCAGATGACTAGAAAATTAAGATGTATAGCATTGTACTTGGAGCTGGGAAGACCTGAGTTCAAATCATGTCATGACATGACACTTAAGATCTGTGTGATCTTAGACAAATCAGCCACCCTCTCTAAACCTCAATAAAATGGAAATGATATTAGTGATAGTGCCTACCTTACAGAGTCATTGTGTGGCTCAAAATAGATAATGTACAGAAACTGCTTTGCAAACCTGAAAATGTTATTAAAATGTCAGTCATTCGATTCAATTCAGTGAACATTCATTAAGTATACGCTACTCGACAAGCAATGTGCTGGGGGATGAGGAGATGGAGACAAAAACTAAAAATCCCTTAAGGAACTTCCATCTGATAGAAGAGGAAGGGAGTGGGTGGGCAGGATGCGACACATACTCTTATTGGTGAATACCGAGTGCTCTTAGAGCGACAGAGTATTAATAATTTAGGAGGCTAGGAAAGGTTCCATTTGGGAAAAAGTAAGCGCTAATGATAATAATAATAACCTTCATTTATATAGTACTTCTAAGGTTTGTAAAGTGCTTTACAAATACTATCTATTTGATCCTCACAACAACCCTCGCAGGTAGGTGCTGTTATTATCCCCATTTTACCAGTGGGGAAACTGAGGCAGACAGCATAATACTTGGAAGGATACCAGAGAACTCATATATTTCATATAACCTCATATGATTGTGCCTCAGTTTCCTCATCAGAAAAATGGAGATATCACCTACCTCACAGAGTTGGATTAAAAGAGATCACAGTTGTTTCTCTATATCATTTATGTTCATTTCTCTATTTTTCTTTTTCCTCCCTCCTCTCTCTCTCTCTCTCTCTCTCTCTCTCTCTCTCTCTCTCTCTCTCTCTCACTCTCTCTCTCTCTCTCTCTCTCTCTCTCTCTCTCTCTCTCTCTCTCTCTCTCTCCATATATATATGTATATATACACACATATATATATGTATATATACATACATATATATTTATTCCACCAACATTTAAAAAGACATGTGAGCAAGAATAGTGTACTTCTGTCATAAGACAAATTAATTAAGAGGTAGAACAAGTGGTGAAGCATAGTGAATAGAGTCAAAGAGACCTGAGTTTGAATTCTCTTTTTGACATTTATTAGCTGGGTACACTGGGCAAGTCAAAACAAACTTTGCAGACTGTAAAAGCCATATAAATGACAGTTATTATCTACTGGCAACTCTATCACCAATCCAATCAGGGTTCTTTGATTACCTACCTTGTACTAAGCTCGGTGGGGATGGGGGGCACAAAGACAAACCAAAACAAGACAAAGAAAAAAATCACCAACCTCAAAGAACGTGTATTCTCTTTGGGGAGCAGGCCACCCTGTTGGCCTTAAGGCAGTGGTAGTTTGAGGAAAGGGAAGAAAGAAGAGGTATGTGAAGGAAAAAGGAAGAAGGGGGAAAACATAGGGTGCTATATTTACTCAGAATCAAAGAATGTTAGAAACTTGGCATCTCCAATCTTAAATGGACTTTGGAGGTTACTTAGCCCTGCCTCCCCTCCAAGCCATCCAATGCCCCTTCCATCTCCACTCCTATGTCTCAATGAGTCCATGATCCTTCTGTAGCAACACAATTTGGCCTATGGCAAAAATAAAGGCAAGAAGGTGGTTTGTGGTTGAGCCCTTAAAAAGGCTAAAAATGGTGAATGGAGCCTCATTTCCTCTGAGGGCTCACCCTTCGCAATATAGCCTGGTGCATGGTTAGGGTTCATTGATGGGTGCTTAAAGTGAAACTCAGAGACATCAGTCTTCTTTCTATCTGCCAATCAGATAACACAGGAGACTGGACCTGTGGGGTAGGTAGGGTGGGTAGGCGAAGGGAGGGAATACACACACACACACACACACACACACACACACACACACACACACACTTTCAAACTGGTCTAACTGGTTTGGCTATCTTAATAAAGCTATAGCTACTATGTTCCAAGGAAACATTTAGGGGACATTTTAGTTAATAACCAAAGATTTTTTTTTCCAGTATGGAATAATGGAGAGAGAACCAGGCTCAAAGCCAAGAACACCTAGGTTCAAAAGCTGTCTCTGATATGTATTGGTTAGCCTGGCTGTATGACTCTGGGTAGGTCGCTTAAGTTCTCAGTATTCTAACCATAAGCTATGTAGTCTTATATAAGACTATAAATTGCTGAGAAGGTGCTGACTTACATTGAAGGGGTTTTCTTACCTTGGAGTTCCCAATACCAATAAAATCCCAGGTTCAATCCCTTTCTTGATTATTAGAGAATATTTCCTTAAATGATATCTCTTTTGTACCCATTGCCTTTTGCTCTACCCTCTGGGGCCATGCAGAACAAGTTGAATCTCTCTTCTGTATATCAGCCTTTCACATGCTCAAGGACAGCTCTCAAGTCCCTTCCCACCCTCCCTCAGCTCCACTCTCCTCCAAACTAAACATCACCAGTTCCTTCAACCCATCTTCATATGGTCTGAATTTGACGATCTTCTTCTTCCTGGTTGCCATCCTCTGGATATACATCAATAGTCTTCCTAACAAGTGATGGCTAGAAGGGAATATACTATTTCATATGGAGTGTGACCATGATAAAGTGCAATGGGATTATTACCTCCCAAGTCATACCTCTCCAAATATAGCCTGAGATCACATTGGATTTCAAACTACTGGGGAATCCAGTTCCTCCATAGCAGGTCAGTAGCTAATGATTGGTTGGATTAGGGGACATGTGCAGAAAGCCTTGCTTTTATGCTATGGGAATATCAAGTTCAACAGATATTAATTGGTGATTCAACCATTTAATGATGATGGAATAGACAACATATTATTTGAGTAGGATGGGTGGTTGCCAAGAAAGTGAGCTAGAGTCAAACAGTGCCCAGGTGCTGCCCACAAATGTATAAATTATGAATTTCACAGCGAATATTTGAGAATAGCATCATCTGGTTTATTAGTTCTGGCCTGGGAATGTTTTATTACAAATATATTTTGTTTCAATATAAATCTGTTGATTTAAACTCTTTGGGGGTGTTTTATAAAGCAATAACTTAAGTTATCATTGCTACAAATCGAGGCCAAATTTACGGAGGTCCATAAAATGTGTTCTAAGAAATTGGCTTTGGTCTGGCTTCAAGTCAGCCCGAGAATGTGTACAGTGTGCAGAGTCAATAAGTAAATCAACCCTGTGGAATAGCAGCCAAGAAAAGTCATGTGATCTCCAGCAGCGTCAAGAGAAGCCCCAGTGTTTAGGCTGAGGAAGATGATGGTCTCTCTCCCCCTGCTCTCTGTCCTTTCTTAATTCTAGTGCCTTCTCTCTTAATTACTTTGATTTATCCTATTTATTACCATATATTCCTATTCTACAGCTGACTTTGTTTGCATGTTGTCTCCCATGTTCGATTATAAGCTCTTTGAGGGCAGGGACTGTCTTTTGCCTTTTTTTATTTGTATTTCCAGTTCTTAGCACAGTGCCTGGCACATAGTAGGAACTTAATAAATGCTCAGTGATTAATTGTGCCAGTCAGACCACTTCCGGAGTTTCAATTCTGGATGCCACAAATTTAGGAAGAATGTTTATTAACTGGAGGGAATCCAGAGGAGGGCAGCCAGGATGGGCTTTGAGTCCAAGCAATATGACCAAAGACATCATGAGAGGACCTGTGCACGCACTGGATTTAAGTGAGGCAGAGCTGCATAAAGATTAGTTGAAAGAGTTGAGGAGCTCAAAAGCCTGAAGATTTAGGATCAAAGGAAGTTTAGAGGAGGAAGGGAACCCAGAGGTCATTTTTTTCTAAACCTCTCATCTTATAGATGAGAAAATGGATATCCAGACAGGTTAAATAACTTGCCGGAGGGCACAAGTGTTGCCCAAGGCGATGTAGGAGGAAGAGACATGATAACCATCTCCACATCCACATAAATGACTGTCATGTGGCAGCAGAGCTAGTCTTGTCCTGCTTGACTTCAGAGAGCAGAACCAAGAACAAGGAATGGAAATTACAAAGAGGAAAATGGATGGTTACTGTCGGGAAAAACTTCCTAAGAATGGGAGTTCTTTCCAAGTGGACTGAGCTGCTTGAGAGGTGATAGGTTCTCCCTCACTGGAAATCTCCAAAGTCTGGATAATCATGTCAGAAATGCTGAGGGCCCTATAGTGAAGGTACTTGCCCGAGGTCTTAAGGCTAGTAAGTGTTGGAGCTGGAATTCAAACACAGGTCTTTTGAAACCAAATTCAGCATCCTTTCCACTGTGCTGTGGAAATTCCATGTTAAAGAAACTCAACATCTGCATCGAGGTGACGCAGTGGATAGAGCACCAGGCTTGGAGGCAGGAATACTCTTCTTGAGTTCAAATCTGGCCTCAGACACTTCCTAGCTGTGTGACCCTGGGCAAGTCACTTCACCTTGTTAGCTTCAGTTTCCCCACGTGTAAAATGAGCTGGAGAAGGAAATGGCAAAGACTCAAGTGTCTTTGCCAAGAAAATCTCAAATGGGGACATGAAGAGTTGTAAACAACTGAAAAATGACTAAAAAGTGAAAAAGGTTTGCATCATCTAGCTTGTTTTGAGCCTAGGGTTGCTGCCCCTGAAATCATGTTCTGGCTCTGCCTCCTTCTCTGGCTCCTTTGCCTTCCTTCTCCTCTAGAACCGCAAACTGGAAGGGATTGAAGAGGCAATTGAGTCCAATGCATGCCAGACAAGAATCCTCTTTGTGATGCTCCTCCACAGCAAATGCCCAAACCTGGAACACACCCTAATGCCCACCTCCAACCACACCCTAAATTCCACCTCTCTGATTTCTAGAACAAACATCATCATTCTGCTCGGTCTAGTACCTAGGAGTGGGGAGTCTAAACTGCACTGGAGTCATTGGACTGGAGAATCTTATAGTAAGGAGGGGATTTTAGAAGTCATCTAGCACACAACCACCCATCCAAGGTGACTAGCACAGGGCACTACACCTAGTAGGATCTTCATAATTATTTGAGGGAAAAATGATGGAAGGGAGGAAAGAAGAGAGAAAGAAAGGAAGGAAGGAAGGAAAAAGAAAGGAAGAAGGAAGAAAGAAAAGAAGGAAGAAAAGAAAAAAGAAGGAACAGGAAGGAAGGAAAGGAAGAGGAATGGGAAAGGGGAGAGAGAAGAAACGAGGCATTTATATGCCACTTTAAAGTTAGCAGAGCACATTACATCCACAGTCTTATTTTATTCTCAAAAAAATCCTTGTAAGGTAGAGACTAGAGTCCTTATTATCCCCCTCACAAAGGAGAAAACCAAGCATTAGAGACATGACCATGATGAGACAGTGAATTAGTATCAGAGGTAGGATTTGAACCCAGGTGTCTGACTGCAAAATCATGTCTCATTCTGTGAATACAGTGGCTTCCTTTTGTTCCAGGATGACTTTAGTTTGCATCTTGATTCAGACACTCACTCCACTATTTGCTTTAATAAGTACTCATATGCCAAATTCCATGGAACTTTAGAAGTACAGATATGTTATTCAGGCGTATGCTGGAGGCAGCTGGAACTGGCTTCTAAGAGCTGATTATTAAAGTAGGAGCATTTACACCTCAGGAATCCACAAATGCTACAAACCAGGGCTTTGTTTGTTGTTTTGTTGATTATCTGGACTTAAGAAAGTTATGGAGAAAATTTTAGTAATGTAGCTTAAGCTTAAAAGTGTGGGCTGTGCATGTTTTTTTTTTTTTTCCTGGAGAGCAGGTTGTTAAATATTTACCGCCATACTGTTGATGTCATCGCTGGTGACTTATGGGTATTGGAAGTGGGTGATCTGTTTTTGGGTGGATATCTGAAGGTGTACATCTTTTCTGTATCTTAGAGTCTTAAGAGAGTTTCCTGGGGGGCTCTGAGAGGTTAAGTGCCTGACCTAGAGTCACACAGCCAGCAGGTATCAAAGTTGGAACTTGAATCTAGGTCCTTCTGACTCTAAAACCATCTCCCTACTCCATGCTTCCAATAATAATAACAGTGATAATAGTAACACTACCACTATAAGAAATACTCAGTCTCCAAATTACATGGAACATTAGGTTTTTTCAGTCATTTTTCAGTCAGGTACAATTCTCTGTGACCCCATTTGGAGTTTTCTTGGAAAAGATCCTGGAGTGGTTTGCCTTTTCCTTTTCCAGCTTATTTTACAGATGGGGAAACTGAGACAAACAGGGTTAAGTGACTTGCTCAGGGTCATCCAACTAGGAAGTGTCTGTGTCTTGATTTGAACTCAGGTCTTCCTGACTCTAGAACTAGTTATCCCTCCACTGTGCCTTGTGGCTACCCCAACTAAAAGAGATCAGTATCATTTGGGAACAGAATATAGGTATATGTCTTCCCTACTGCCCTGTCTGCTACTGGAGTTGTACCAAAAAGGCTTTCAGGGAGCCAACAGAGATGGATCTTAGATCCTAACACTTTTATTCAGCTGCAAAAAAGCTGCCATTTTTTCTGCTTGTGAAATGACCAACAGAACATTAAACATAAGAGAAAAACAGCAGGAAAGTCACTTGTCCTGGTCCAATTTCTACAGTGCCTGAACTCCATCTAGAAAGATGAGAAAACCGACATGAAACTAATAATAGTAAGATATAACATAAACCCACACAGAAATTTACAAACAACACTTTTAATAGATTCTGTCATGCCACACACTCAGATCCTCCAAACTAGGTAGAAGGAAAAGCTTTCAGCGATCTAGCAGAAGAAATCAAAACCATGTGGGAACCGTAGGAAGTAGCTGAGGATCTCCATGGTCCCATCGGCTGCTGGAGCTGTCCCAGAAAAGCATTGAGGGAGCCTATAGAAGATGAGCTTACATCCCCAAATTTTCACTCAAATCCAGAAAGCAAGCATTTAATCCATCAGTGCAATATTAAGCAGAACATTAAACATATAAGAATAATAGCGTAGTAACTTGTGCGGGACCATTTCTCCCCGAATCCCATCACCCCGAGAGATGAGAAATGACTATAAGGATAATTCACATGGACATAAAGAAAGGAGGAAATTGTCCATCTGGTGGCTCCCTATTCGAACTAATTGTTCTTGCTAACTGGAGGCTAAGCTCAGCTGGTTCTGTACACTGAAGGAGTAGGGTGCTGTTGGGCCACTCCAAATGCTGGCACCCTGGGACGAGTACCAATCACCCCTCCCTGGTTATAGCTCTGTCTCCGTCTCTGCCAACCTCCTGAGACCCAGACAGAATAAGTAAATGCAGTTAGATTTCGTTGTTCAGACAAAGACCAAGACCCCAGCTAGTGCCTCATCCCAGTTCTGGATTATAATTATACTCCCAGATTAGAGAGTTCAGTCGGGAGCAGAAAAGCACAGGGGTGGGGGGGAAGAAGAAAAACAAGGCAGGGAGCTGGAGGGGGTGAATTACAGAACGGTTTTGGAACTCGGGAGCCTGTTAAAGGTTTAATTCTGATTGTGTCTGAGAGCCAGGGCGAGAGAGCACAGGGTAGGCGCTTACTGAATGTTTGCTGACTGACTGACTGATGGGAAGTCCCCAGTGGTGTGGCTTCTGGCTCGTGGGGAGGAGCGGAAATAAGAGGAGATGATTTTCCTCAGGCTAGGCGATTTAAAAAAAAATAGTAGATTAGATACTCTGGGCTGACCATTTCAGGACAATATCCAAACCTTTCAACTCAGCGAGCTTAGTCTCTTCTCACCCTTCCTGCCGTATGTCATTGGCGGAGGGACTGGAGGGCTAGGGTTGCGCGGTGAGCCATGTTGGACAGCCTTGTTGGTGACTGCAGGGAAATAGCACCACGGGGGACTCGGGGTGGTTTTATTCTTGTTGTCACTGTTGTATATGTAGGTATGTGTTTATATGTGCATGTATATATACGTGTACGTGAGTACACATGGGTAACTGTATGTATGTGCCTTTATGTGTTTTAATGGATTCACCAAGCTTGATCTTAATCCAGTCACGCATTGACTCCCCAATTCACAGAATTTTAAATTGAGAGCGACCTCAGCAGCCCTCTGATTCAACCCAATTCCCTGCCCCGCCCCTCCGCCCCAAACCTCAAGAATCCTTGGTGAGTCGTCGTCAGAGAGCTAAGTGACTTATCCAAGGTAACACAGATATAAGTGTCAGAGGCAGGATTTGTTCTCAGACCTTCCTGACTGAGCCACATTGAACACAACATGAACCTAAGGTAATACAAATATATATATATATATATATATATATATATATATATGTGTGTGTGTGTGTGTGTGTGTGTGTGTGTGTGTGTGTGTGTGTATGTATATATATATATATATATATATATATATATATATATATATATATATATATATATATATATATAAAAGTGTAAAATATTGCCAGGAGTTTGAGGAAGAGGGGAGAGCACTAATACGTGGGAGGGGGAGGGGACAGGAAGGGCTTCCTTGTAGGAAGGGGCACTAGTATTGTTTGGCAAAGACAAGTATGTCTATGAATGAGTGTTTTTGATAACATACCAATAATATATAATTCCATAATTCACCCATAAACCTGCATGCACACAGGAACTGCATGATATATATAAATAATACACACACATATATTTGTATGTAAATATGTACCTGCAAATACATGTGGGTAAACGTTATATATGCACATGCACATATGAGAGGTGATGGGTTCTCCCTCACTGGAAATCTTCAAGCAAAGGCTGGATAACTAATATATGTATGTACACACATCTACGTGTATTGTACACATCCGTACACACAAGTCTGTTTGTATACATATATACACATGTGTGGGCACACTTGTATGTGTACGTCACGTATTTGTATACATATGCACACACTCGGGCAGCTTCAATATGTAATGTATAAATTAATCTTTTGGACTAACTCTTCTCCATAATACTGAAATATTCCAAGAGTCCCTAAAGCATTTGCAGCAGGAGACTTGGGCCTTGCCGACACTCCCCTGCATTGTGTCTGCTGTCACTCCTACTCATGACATGGGGATTATTTCCAATTCTGCTTTTCCCACCTCTCCTAATGTCACTGGATGTAGGTAAATCTATCCCTGAAAAAAAAATCAGCCATTCACCCCCTGGGCAAACAAAAGTTTGCTTCCCTCCCCATTCTTCAAGAAAGGAAGCTCAGAGGCCTTTCAGCCCCAGTGAATGGCCCACCTAATTGAGACTGAATTATGCCCTAACCTTCATTTCCCCTCTGCTTTACTTCATTCAGGGGGTTTCTGACTTCAGCTAATTCACTAACAATCCCGGGCTGGGACCTCTTCAGGACATTGTCCCAAGGAACCGTAGTCTTGCACAGACACTGGTATTCCATTCTCCAATTAACCTACTGCTGAGCAGGCTGGCCTTCTCTACCCCCTTTCCCTGAAAACCCTCCCTTCCTTTTTAACCTTTTATTTTTCGAATGGAACTTTCTCCGGTCTGTTCAAGGTGAGATGTCATCAGCAACAGAGGCCACTGAATCTGGCTTTGGGGACTGCAACACCCAGGAGCTAACAAAAAATGCCAGTGGGGCCTAGGATTCTTCTGAAATTCAATTCAGCTGGCACTTATCTGCCAGGTGTGGGGCTGAGAGCTAGGGACACAAGGCATGTCAGAGGCATAGAACTGGAAGGAACCTTTGAGGCCACCTAGTCCCCAACCCGTCTACACCTAAGATCCCATGACAGATAGAGCTTACTTCAGATATGTTGCAGATGGCTGAGTTTTGGTGTGGGTAACCCCTGGGTGTGACTCCCATTCCCAACACTTATTAATTGTGTGACCCTGGGCAACTGAAGCACTGAGAGGTTGTGACTTATCCAGAATCACAAACTCATATGTCAGAGACCAGACTCAAACTCAGATTTTCCTGACTTCAGGGTTAGCCTTCTATTCACTACAAGAATTCATCTCTCTCATTATTATCTGTAAAATGGGAACATTGAACACGAAGGCCTCGAAGGTCCACACCAGCCTTCAATCTATGTCTGTTCTAAACTTACCTCAAGACTAGAGCTTAATAACCACCAAAATATAGAAATATTACTGATGGAATGGAAAGTAAGGATTGTATCTTTCATTTTTAATTTTATTTTTGGTATTGAACCCCCAGTGCCTAGAACAGTACCTGACACATAGTGGGTGTTTTGCAAATGCATTTTGATAATGATATGACAACTAGATTTTATTTTTCTAATTACACTATGCTCTACTTCCCCCCACCAAAAAAATCCTACCAGTTTGAAAATTCCCTAAGATAATAGCTTTAAAGCAAAAGGACCTTAGGACGTCATCTATTTACATGCCCCAATTTTGTAGATTATAGATCGGGAGATGGAGGAGACCTTCTAGTCTAACCCTCCCATTTTACAGATGAAGATACTGAGGCATTGAGAAATTGTCACTTAGGTAAGTCACACAGGTAATAAGTGACAGAGAAAGGTTCTGGACTCAAGGCCTTTAATCCCAAATGGAGCTTGTTCCACTGTATCATGTTTATTCAAATTCCTTTGTTTTGGGGTCTTGCTTGGGAACTGATAGTTTTTCCCCCCCATCAAAATGGAAAAACTATATTGTTTAATCTTCAAATCATTTTCCCTTGGTTAGAATACGATTGTAAAAAAAAAAACAGCAGCAGCAACAACCAAAAAGCCTTCCCAACACATGTAAACATCCAATCCTATTCTTCCTTGCCAGCCCTTCCTTTAATTGAAAGGTTTACTGTGTGCATACACCACAGAGGCCAGGATGAATGGGAAATTCTGTCTGTATGAAATCAAAATTGGGAGATCGTGCTCAGGCCAAATTGGATTCCATCTCTGTGATTTTGGAAGGGTCTCTTTTGGGGTTGACAAAAAATGCTAACCATAACAAAAAAAATCCCCCGACATTTTTATTAGCAACATGTTTAATACGTATGTCCGCACACGGAATTCGAACTAGTTATTCTCTTGCCCTTTGTCAGTGCTTCTGGTCCAGTAGCTGTCCATGACCTGGTCCAATGAATGGACTGAACCAATGGGCCTTGGAAATAATGATTCCTGCAAAGAGAATCCATCTGCTACATTTACATTTCAAAGGGCTCTGTTCTCTAATCACAGTATCAGGAATCCTCAATCCTTCCCTTCTTACTTCAATCAATTCACATGTACAAGATGGAAAAGGCATGACTTAGACAAAAGTTCTCCTGGAAGAAAGAAGAAAGAAAGAAAGAAAGAAAGAAAGAAAGAAAGAAAGAAAGAAAGAAAGAAAGAAAGAAAGAAAGAAAGAAAGAAAGAAAGAAAGAAAGAAAGAAAGAAAGAAAGAAAGAAAGAAAGAAAAGAAAGAAGCCCAGAGAAACTTTTAGGACTTGACCAAAGGGGAGTCATGATTTGAAGTCAGATCTTCCCAATCTAAATCAAATTTTGAGGATTATAAATATAATAGAGTCAAAAGTATGATGCGGCAGCCAAGAAAGCTAGACTGCTGAAGTTCGGCAATGACTATCTGGAAGCAAAGAGTTAGTCATCCAATCTAATCCAACACAATTCAATAACATTTATTAAGTACCTACTATGCGCTGGGCACCATGTAAGCATGAAATCTACAAAGAAAGGCAAAAACTAGCCTCGTTCCCTCAAGAAGCTTGCATTTGAATTGGAAAGGCAATAAATAACCAGGTACATCAAGAATCCATATAGAATAGAAGAAAGGCAGCCTTTGAAGGGAAGGTTTGAGCATCTGGGATAATAAGGAAAAGTGTCTCTTAGAAGGTAGCAATTAGGCTTACCAAATCTGGAGCATTGGGGTCAGTTCTAGGCATTACACATGAAGACAGACATTTATTAATCTGAGCAGCTTGGTTCTACAGTGGATAGATTGCCAGGCCTGGACTCCATCTGGCCTCAGACACTTACTAGTTATGTGACCCTGGGCAAGTCACTTAACCCTGTTTGCCTCAGTTTCCTCATCTATAAAATGAGCTGGAGTCACTCAAGTATCTTTGCCAAGAAAACCCCAAATGAGGTCACAAAGAGTCAGACATGACTGAAATGACTGAACAAACAGAAGATATATCAATATGGAAAGCATCCATAGGAAGGCAGCCAGGGAAGTAAAGGCTTTACATTTATTTCACATGGGGACAGATGAATAGAATTGGAACCGTTTATCCTAGTGGGAACAAGGGAAGAGAACAAACATTAAGAGCCTACTATGTACCTTGTACCATGCTAAGCACTTCACAAATAGGATCCCCATTTGATCCTCACTATTATTATTATCCCTATTCCATGGTTGGGAAAGATGAGGTAAACAGAGCCCAGGGTCACAGAACCAGTAAGTTCCTGGCACCAGACTGAACTCAGGTCTTCCTGATTCTGCCCAGTGTTCCATCCTAGGAGAAGAGAAGAGTTTTAGGGGGCTACAACAGCTGTCCTTAAGTATCGCCATTCTCTCATGGGAGAGAGAGATTGGACTAGTTCCACTTGGCCCCAGACGGGAAGAGCCAGGGATAACTCACAAATAGGTGCACTTTGGGCTTGATGTATAAGGAAAAGATTCCAGACAATTAGAACTTCACCCAAAGGGGAAGGCTTTCCTCAGGATTTGGGAAATTTCCCCACATTCAAAACCTTTGAGCAAAGTCTAAATGACCATTTCTCAGACATGTTGCACAGGGAAATTCTTTTTCAGGTATGGGGAGGGGTCCCTTCCAATTTGGAAATTCCAAGGTTCTGTGATTCTTCTTCAACCTACCTGTAAATAAACTCTGTGCATATATTTGATCTCTGAGGGCTAATAACTTTAAATACTCTAAGCAGTGGAAATGGCTCTTGTCACTGGTTTGGTGACTTGGATTTATAACTCTTTCATTATTCATTTGCCCTATATCTGCACCCCCCTACCCCCGCCAATGCAGTCCATTAGAAAACCCTTACAGAAATGAAAAGTTCCCTCAAATACTTTGTCACTGGCTACTTAAGTGATGTGATAGTTAAAGCCAAATTATTTAATAAGTGCCTACCACCCTGATGGCTATGTCCCACAATTCCTCCCTCTTCTTTATAAATGTCTTTAGAACCCTGAGAAAGCACCAGCAGCAGCCCTGGTCTCAGAAAGTGGCTTTGAGAATCATTGGGGGGAGAAAGTCAATATGGAGCACGCTATCCATTTGTTTTGATTTATCTCAGTAACTTCAATTGACAGTTAATTCATCAGAGTAGGAAAATGCCAGTCTAGTGAAAACATAGCCCAGAAAGGAGAGAGAGAGCAGTATGGAAAATGTAGACTGCGGATAAATTATCTGTATGACTAACATAGGTAATAAATTATAATCCCTGCGATCCCGATTTTACCATCTGGGTGCTGCCACCCTCTCCACTAAATTGGCACTACTCTTTAGAAAGGAATATATGGAATCAAAACTCTTTCAGACCTTGCCCTGGTGACTGCACAGTATCCATTTTCTGCTTGTTTGGAATGTATTCACAACATGTCTTTTCCAAAGAGAGATTTGTAAGGGATGGGGGCAGTGCTAGGTCTCCATAAAAAAACAGTACGTGCTTAAACCCTGAGACAGGTGAGAACAAGCATGAAATTTTGCTCAACATTTCAATCAACTGATCGGTTAATCAACAGGCATCTATTAAGTGCCTACTATGTGCTTGTCATTGTACTTAGCAATGTGATTACAAAGAAAGCCAAAAGGCAGTCCCCTTTGCTCTCGAGGATGGAGACAATATGCAAAAAGCACTATGTATGTTAGATATATATACAGGATAAATGGTAGATCTATACATGTATATACATATATACAGGTATATACAGATATACAGATATATACAAGATATATACAAGATAAATGGTAGATATATACAGGTATATAGATATATACAGATATATACATATATAAGATATATATTAGGATAAATGGTAGATCTATACATGTATATACATATATATACAGCTATATACAGATATACAGATATATACATATATACAAGATATATACAGGATAAATGGTAGATATATACAGGTATATACATATATACAGGTATATACATAAATACAGATATATACATATATAAGATATATACAGGATAAACGGCAGATATATACAGGTATATACATATATGCAAGATATATACAGGATAAATGGTAGATAGTTAACAGAGAGAAGGCACTAGCATGAATGGGGCAGTCAGGAAAGGCTTTTGTAGAATATTTAGGCTGATAGATGAGAATAAATCAGAAAACTGTTAATGGTTGGAAGAGAAATACCCTTTTGTCCTCTGTTAAATTCATATGAGCTCTCCATTGCTTACTCCTCCAAGTGACCTTAAACATTATTCAGTGTTCATATAATACCACTAAATGTCAAAACTGAAAGGAACTTTAGGGATGATCTAATTTGAACTTTGCAATTTAGATATTTTTGTTTTTTGTTTTGAGACTAGGTCTCCCTCTCTCACTCAGTGCAGTGACCACTCACAGGTCCAATCTGTCAGTCCACAAATAAACATTTATTAGGTGTCTACTATGTGCCAGGCACTAGGGATACAAAAAGAGGCAAAAGAAGTTTCCTCACCCTCAGGGAGCTCTCAATCACTCTCACTACTGATGGGGCTTTGACCCATTACATTTCTGACCTGTGTTAGTTCACCCCTTCTTAGGCAAACTTGTGACCTCTCTGCCCTGTATTGGTGCTGGTCTTAGTATGGACACCTGGTCAGCTTAGTCTATGGCTGCTCAGAACTTCCAGGTTCATGCAATCCAATAGCCTTAGCCTACACCAGGGATGACAAAGCTGTGGCCTCGAGGCTACATGGGGCCCTCTAGCTCCTCAAGTGCTGCCCTTTGACTGACAACCCCTTGTGGCCTTGAGGCCACAGCTTCCCCACCCCTGGCTCAAATAGTAGGGATTGTAGGTGTGTATCACATCATATAGCCCCTCACTTGAGAGATAAGGAGATTGAAAATCAGAGATGGGAGTGACTTGTTCAAGGTCTCACAGCTAGCTAGAAGGTCCTTAGAGATTGTCTAGTCCAAAACTCGTAGTTTCTGGATAAGGAAACTCAAGCCCTTAAAGGAGAAGGGAGCTGTCCAACGTCATACAGCATGTAAGTGAACTAGAATTCAGGACCCATGATGCCCCAATTCAGTGTTATTTCCACGGCATTGTGTCTTTCATGGCAGAAATAAAAAGTACCCTTTCCCCCTAAACAGTTAACTGTCTTGATATAATGATCACATTATTATAATTAACTCCAAATACCCTTGAGAATTCAAAAAATAAACTGAATCAGAATCAGAGCATCATCCCAGACGGAACTGTTGTCCATATTTTGCACTGGTCCATAAAATTTTAGAGCAATGTTTTTGATAGATTAGCCAAAATAGAATAATCATATATTCATAACCTCCATGCTATAGAGAACAAAAGGTTTCAAAATACAAAGATCTTGCAGAGGAGGTCAAGGTCATGTCGGAACAGGAAGCATCTGCATGCTCTCTTTGTCGTCCTATCTACTACTCTTGGAGTGGTACCAAGGATGCTCTCTGTGACCTTTCAGAGGATGAACTTAGAAGCTTATATTTTATTCAATTCCCCTCAAAGTAGTTATTTTGTCTGCTAGTTCAATAGTCTGTAGAGTATTAAATATAAATTAATAATAGCAGGAAAGCAACTTATCCAGGGTCTGTTTCTATCTGAATTCCATAGAACAGGATAATTAGAATGAGATGATGATGATGATGATGATGATGATGATGATGATGATGATGATAGTGGTGGTGGTGGTGATGGCAATAACGGAGCATAATATGATTAGGAGCAGGATAAACAACTTCAAAAACCCCACAGGATTTATAATATAGACACAGATATTTTTCATGGACCATAGCATGTACCTCCCCCCTTGGCTGATAGCATGAGGCATTAAGGCAGGATAATTAAAATGCAAAGATTTGCTTGGGTAGGTCTTGAGTCTCCTGGGATTTGAAGGTGTGTATACATTTAAGGGCCATCACATGCTCCTGCCAGGTGTGATCCATCTGGTGTCACATAGGCACCATCCATCAGAAGAGCCACAGAAAATAAGATTCCTTCCCAAAGGAGCTGGGAAGAGTCTGGATTTCATAGACTTAGTTCATTGCCAGTTGAAAGAATAATAACCCAGAACATATGCTGGCTCTGGGTTCAGAGAACCTTGGTTCAAGGTCTAACTCTGGTCCTATGATGCTACCCGTATCATCTTGGGCGAGTCTCTTAACCTCCCTGAGCCACAGTTTCTTCACCCATAAAATCAGGGGGATTGGGCTAGATAGCCTCTAAAGTCCTTCCCCCTCTAAATTTATGAGCCTATGTTCCTTCTGTCTCTAAATCCGGTATTCTAGGGCCCTGACAATTGGGGTGGGGGAAATGGGGTAAATTTCTATTTGGGCAGGTGTGTTGGGGAAGGGGGTTGGATGAGATGGCAGCTAAGTTCTCTTCCAGCTCTAAATCAATGATCCTATGACCGATAAGGACCACTTCAGATATAATAGACATGTTTTGGAGTCAGTAACACCTGTATATGAATCCTATAGTTATTAAATGTGTGACTCTGGGCAAAATCACTTAACCTGCATTTGCTTTAATCCTCTGAGAATGAAATAGCAAACCACTCCAGTATCTTTGTCAAGGAAACTCTATGGGGTCACAAGGAGTCAGGCATAACTGACTGATGGAACAAAGATCCTTTCTGGCCCTAGATTTATGATTCTAGTACCATTAGCAAGGAATTCCATCTTCCCAGGCCTCAGTCTCTATGTTTGTAAAATGGCATCCAAGGTTCCTTCTTAAATCTAGACTTAAGATTGCATGATCTCCTTAACTAGTATTTCCCTGAAGCATGAGACCAAGAAGTAGCACAGAATTCCTTAGTCGTCTTGTTCATTCCACCCTGAAAATGAACCTTCACCATGTTTATATGTATCTGCCTCCAAAGGCATCTCAGGGAGACACATGGAAACCTCAGACAGTGAACTGTCTTCATTGTGTGGTCTCTTAACTCAGCTAGACGAAGAGGCACTCAGGATCTCCAAAGGAGATAAACACAGCAATGCCTCCATCTTTCATTTAGGGGGAAGACAGTCTGGCACAATGCCTCCTTCTCATCATCTCCTTCTGCAGATGGAGGATATTTGGGAGATTGGGGAAGCACTGTTTAGCCTCCATGGTTTTTGATCATACAGCTGCAGAAAGTCTTAAAGGTTTTCAGTTACCTGACTCTGACCACGAGGGTCAGCAACAGAGGGGATATGAAATCTCTCTTTCTGCATCCTAGCTGAATCACATACTCAAGTATAGGTCACCTCACTAGACCTCAGTTCCCTCTTCTTTAAAATGGGTACAATAATCCTAATACATCCTTAGGAGTGGTTTAGGCAAAAGCATAGAGTAAATTTGAAAATGCCAAAAATGCAATTTATTGTTACAGGCGTGGTGTAATGGAAAGATGATGGATTTGGAGGAGGATGTTCTAGGGTCAAATCCTGCATGTGATACCTTGCTATCTGTGGGACCTTGGGCAAGTTGCTTAACCCCTGTGGCCTCAGTATTGTCAACTGTGAAATATGGGGTTTGGATTAGATGACCTTGAAGGTTCCTCCCATCCCTAAATCATAGGATCATAGATAAATAGCAGGGTATCTTAGCCCTTTTTGCAGTCTTTTTGGCAGTCTGGTTAAGTCCATGGAGCCCTGTTTTTAAATATAAAGGATTTAAAATAAATAAGATTACAAGAGAAACTAACCACATGGAAATATAATTATCAAAGTATTTTTAAAAATCCTAAGTTCATAGACCCCTGGGGAAGCAGAGGACTCCAGGTTAAGAACAACTGATCTGAAGCTAGAAGGGCCCCCAGAGGCCAACCCCCTCATTTTACAGATGAGGAAACTGAGCCCCAGTCCATAGGATCCCATAGTTAAAGTTGGAAGGAACCATAGAAGCATCTAATCAAATTCCTTCAATTTTCTAACAAAGTAGCTAAGGCCCAGGCAGGTTAGGAGACTTGCCTGAGGTCACACAAACAGTAAGCATTGGAGGTGGGATTTAAATCCAGGTTCTCTGACTGAAAGGCCAGTGCTTCCTCCACTATAGCACCCCACCTTCTCTATGATCTAGGATCTTATCTAAGTCATTGGAGTCAAGGCAACATTTATTGAGCACCTGCTGTCTGCAGGGGACCATGAAAGTGCTGAGGACACACAGACAAAATCAGAAACAGTCCCCTGGCCTGGTGGGGCTCACATCCTACTGTCAGTTAACTTCTCTGGGTCTCACTTTCCTTGGCTATAAAATGAGAGCAGGTGATGATGATGCCTACCAAGGTTCCGTCCATCTTTAAATCTGTAATTAAATCACTCAAGTAATTTCTATGTCTTCAGAGCTCTTTTTAAAAGACAAGGCATGAGTAATAATCATTTACTGAATTTCTGAGAAACGACAGGCCATAAATATGTCGGTGTTGGAAAGACTTCCTTCCTCTTCTTCCCCCATGTTCAATAAATTATGAAAGAACAAGGTGGGAGGGTCACAGAGTACTGTGATACGAGGGCAATAGTTAGCTAATTCACCTGGAAGCAAGAAAAAAAATTAACCCAAACTGGAAAATATTCTGCCTGGCATCCTCCCTGTACATCATAATTCATGAAATGCCAGTTGTGTGTGTGTGCGTGTGTGTGTGCGCGCGCACGCGGGTGCATGTGCACATGCACGTGCATGTGTGTTTGTGTGTGTGGTGGGGGAACTTTCCCTAAGATGCCCAACGTTCCCCAATGGCAATTAAAGGGACCAGCTCATTCCAATGTGAACCCAGCTTGGGTCTAGGGTATAATCTCCAGAAGCCATTATCACAGAATTTTAGACTTTAGCCGTCACCTGAACAGAAAAGCAACTCCCTCTACAGTATGCCCAACGAATTGTTGCTCAGTGCTCCTGGGAAGGCCTTCAAAGAGGGGGGGACCTCCCACCTCCTGAGCCTGTCTCATTCCAATCTGGGATGGCTCTAATTCAATTCAGCGCTACTCAAGTCAACAAATACTTATTAAGGAAGCATTAATTCTTAGGAGGTTTTTCCTGACATCAAACCTAAATTCACCTCTTTGCAAGTTCTACCTATGTTTTCCCCTCTCTATTCTCTTAATCCCTTCTTCCCTATTTCTCCCCTCCCCTCCCCTCCCCTCCCCTCCCCTCCCCTCCCTCCTTTCTCCCCTCCCCTCCCCTCCCCTCCCCTCCCCTCTCCTCTCCTCTCCTCTCCTCTCCTCTCCTCTCCTCTCCTCTCCTCTCCTCTCCTCTCCTCTCCTCTCCTCTCCTCTCCTCTCCTCTCCTCTCCTCTCCTCCTTCTCCTCCTCGATCCTCTCCTCTCTTCTCCTTTCCTCCTCTTCCTCCTCCTCCTCCTTCTCTCTTCTCCTCACCTCTCCTCTCTCTTTTCCCTCTGTCTGTCTGTGTCTATGTCTGTCTTTGTCTCTGTGTCTCTCTCACTGAGTGTTTTTGTCTAGTTTTCTCTCTCCCCTCCTCCCCTGGTTCTCTGTCTTTCTCTAGTCTCTATCTCTCTTTGCTCCCTGTCTCTGCCTCTCTCTGCCAATGGGAGCATGTTCCTCTGTCTGGGTAGCTTTCTTGCTTGCCCCCAGAGTTTGCTTTAGCACTGCCTGCTGCTGAGGAGCCAAGGATGAGCTGAGAAGTTGTGACAGAGGAGGGGGTGCTGCTGTGGTATCCGGATGTAGGCTGGAATAGGAGGAGCCCTCATGGGCCTTTGCCAGGTCTTCTCCCGAGTGGAGGATATTGGGTTGCTTTCTTCTTTCCCCACTGCCCCACCCCCCCAAGTTTATGTCGGTTCCCCACTTAGGGTCATTTAAAGCTTACATCTCAGTAAATCCAGAAGGTGTCTGTTGAAGAAGGAAAAAAAAAAGAGGAAACTAGGCAAGCATCTTAATCCTTCTGTCCATTCACGGTCTTCATAATGTTCTTTCAGGCCTCCGCTGAGCTCCTGGGCTGAAATGAAGGCTGATAAATTAGTCTGGAGGGAAACAAGGCCGATTCTACTTGTAAAAGGTCATTTCGACTTTGTTCTGGGTGAGGGTTTATCTCAGCAGCAGCTGCGACAGACAATGCCCTGGGTCTAAATGGGAGAAATCTTAGCTCTGCTCATGAAATTACTGTGCTGATAAGCTCGAAAGGACTTTAGTAAGACCTAAATGGGAAAGGAGTGGATGTAGGTATTTTTGAACACGACTGAGCAGGGATGACACAATGAGATGTACAATTAAAGCCGGCATTATCTCAGAGTGGAGAAACATGCCTCTCCAGATCAGACGAGAAAGAAAGAAAAGTTCTGCCCACTCCAGCCTGACCATTTCTGGGGAAAATCCAGCGGTTATCTTCCCAGCGTCAAGCCTCACCCACGGGCTCAGGGGTTATAAAGCAGCAAAACACAGGTCACTGCTGATGGGATCGGACTCGATTTCTTCTGTATTGTGTTATTCCAGACAATGCGCTCTGAGCTTCAAAGGGGGAGATAGGAAGGTTGGGAGACACCCTTTGGAGAGATTCTCAGCTGAGGAGCAAGAGATATAACTAACAACATAGGCTAATGCTGTCTGCCCCACGCCCCATTTGTGGGGTCTGGAATTACCCCGGCTTGCAAATGTATTTGGAAAATGTACCCAGAATTAAAACAATGGCTTCCCCCGGGGTGATCCAAGAGGAAGCCAATGGGATTATCATATCCCTTGTACCTGTCTAATTCCTGCCCTCCAGGGGCCACAGAAAATGTTGACTTGTTCTTTCAATAGAAGGTGAATTTCTTGAAGGCAAGATCTGATCTTTGTATCCCATCACCTAGTACAGTGATAAGAAATAATGTTTGTTGATTGATTTTTTTTAAAGACTAAGCATCCCTATCTCACCCAGACTGGTTGAATCCCAGTACTGGTCTTTGTGGGAGCTTTGCCTTGCTGTTTCCAACCTCGTTTCGTACATCCTTCCTTAGGCAGCCTGGTGTTCCCCTGTTCCCAGAGGCTGCCCATGGTCCAGACTTAGGGAGGATGCCCAATTAGTTTATTGGTATTGCAGCTCAAAACTCCCAAGCTCGAGAGATCCACCCACCTCAATGTCCTCAGTAGCAAGCATTACAGGAGTGCACCACCGTGCCAGGCAGTTGATTGACTGGTGAACCTATTTTGTGTCTTGTACTGTATACATAAGTAAATTTCTGTCTAGGAAAGATGCTCCTTCTTAACTTCTACACATTACTTGAGTTTGACAATCTAACCACACTGAAGTCTGTTTGTCAGTCAATTAACAAGCATCTTTTAAGTGTTTACATGTCCAAGCCCTGGCTTGACTAAGTGCCAGGGGATACAAAGAATGACAAAAGACGGTATCTGTCCTTAAGATTCCTAAAAGGAATCCCAAAGGAAAGGAAACCCTTCAGGATGGTTCCCATCTGGGAATCTCTATCTCTCCAGTTCCCATTGCATACTTTCCACTCCTCCCCTTTCACAAGTCCTGGGACCTGCTTGCTTCCTGGCAAATCTGGGAAACCTGAGCTGCTTTGATAGAGGGGCTTGAATACTAGGACGTACCCACAGGTGAAATAACAGATCTGCTAAACACATACATAAGCACAAGTGTGTGCATATGTATGTTGTGAGCATGTATGTATATATACGTATATATGCAAATGCAAAAACACACAGAATCCTATATATTTATGGTGCTTTAAAGTGTGTATCAAACTGTCTCCTCACAACAACCCCAAAATGTAGTATATTATACCAATTTAACAGATGCAGAAACTGAGGCTTTAAGAGATTGAAGCACAGAAAATCAGCAGAAAGATGCAAAGATACCTCCTGCAAAGTCATTGGTTAGTGATAACTGGCTCTTGGATAGCATATAGAAATGTGCTCTCTTCTCCCCCCTCCTCTGTCTCTCTCTCTCTCTCTCTCTCTCTCTCTCTCTCTCTCACTCTCTCTCACCTCCTCTTTTCCCCCCTTCTCCCCCACCCTTTACTAATGAAGACATAGAAACTTACATTGGTGAGGCAGCATGGTATAGTGGCATTAGCTTGCCAGATTTGAATTCTGGATGATTTGGGTTTAGATCCTGCCTCTCACACATCCTAATTGTGGATGACCTCTTTGTGACTCAGGATTATCATCTGTAAAACGAGATTAATGTTACCTGCTGCGTCACCTCACCGGGTTGTTTGGAGGCTCAAGCAGATAATGCATAGAAAGTGTTTGGCAAACTTGCAAGAGCTATAGAAATGTTCTTTAGGATTCTAGAATTTCAAGCCGAAGGGCCCTTATCCCTCTTTTCCTGCCACTCCTCTCTTTTGCTGATGAAGGAACCAAGACTCACAGAAGTGTGGAAGAATGGATGGACCACTGGCCTTGGAGCCAGGAAAATTTTGGCTTGACTCCTGTCTCAGACACTTCCTAGTTGATTCTATGGAAGTTGCTTAACTGTTTGCCTCAGTTTCCTCATGTGTAAACTGAGAGAAAATGATGACTGCTAAGGTCCCTTCCAACTCAAAATCTATGATCTGATAAGCCTGTGAATTTGATTCAGACAAACAGACGAATGATCCCAAGTAGATTGCCCAAAGTCACACAGGTAGTGAAGAGCAAAGCTGGGATTCGAACCCAGGTCTCTTGACTCAAAATTTTGAGTTCTTCCCACTGCATTGTGGTTTGTAATATACTCGTGGCAAGTTATGAGTTTTGAAGGTGACAGATCATAAAACTTCTGTACAGAAAAGAATTTCTGATAAGTATGGACTGGTGTTGGGAGTGGGTGGAGGGAGAGCAGAGGAGGAAGGTGGAATTTGGTCTCTGCTTAGGGAAGAGCTGCAATTCAGACCTTTGGACAATTACTTAATGGGCCCTGAGTTGGCCTGGAAAGTACGGACAGCTTATCTGATCCACCAAGGTGATCCGGGCTACTAACGTCAGCTCAGGGGTGATAGGGACGTAGATTGGAATGGGCCATGGAGTCCAACTCTCACATGTTACAGATGAGGAAACTGAGGCTCAGAGTAAGAAAGTGATTTTCTCATGGTAATAAATGGCTGAGATGGGATTTAAATCCAGGTCTAACCTCTGTCTGCCTCACTTATACTCATTTGTAAAATGGAGATGGAGCAGCTAGATAGCACAGTGGATAGAATGCTGGGCTTGGAGTCAGGAAGACTCATCTTCCTGAGTTCAAATCTGGCCTCAGATGTTTACTGGCTATGTGACCCTGGGCAAGTCACTTTACCCTGTTTGCTTCAGTTTCTTCATCTGTAAAAATGAGCTGGAGAAGGAAATTGCAAACCAGTCCAATATCTGCCAAGAAAACCCCAAATGGGGTCATAGAGAGTCAGACATGACTGAAATGACTAAACAACAGACTGGATATAATACAACTCATATTTAGTATTAATAAAGTACACAACTTGGCGGCAGCATTGGAGTCAGGGAGGCCTGGGTTCAGGTGTGGGCTTCTACCACATACCAGTTGTGTGACCCTGGGTAAGTCAGTCAACCTCTCAATGCCCCCCCCAAACAACTCTCCAAGCCTGTAAGCTTCAGTTGAGCTCCTTTGGTACAGTGGCTTTCATATTAGAAAGTCTCCACCCCTGAAATATCCGATGTACTACACACACACACACACACACACACACACACACACACACACACCCCTAGCACTTTAAGGTATATGAAGAGATTTTCTTACAACGCTGTATTGTATTATTATGTATTATGTATTATTATTATGTGTTCTATGTATCTTTAAGCCCGTTGAACAGATATGGAAACTGAGGTTCCAAGAGGCTGAACGACTAGCCCCAAGTCGTGTAGCTGGTCGATGGAAGGAAGCCCTGTGGATATGATAGCTCTCATTCATTATTTGAAGGATTGTCATGGACTTATTCTGTTTGGACCCAGAGGGCAGCACCAGCTATCCCTCATGCCTAGGACTACCACCTCTCAGAATCTTTCAAGATTCATCTCAAATTCCACATTGGAAGTGCTTCCAGGACCTTCCCTCTTGAAATACTTCATCTTCATTGTGTATATATAGTCTGTCTCTACTTCTTTGTGTCTATATCACACGACGCATCCATTTCTGTCAGTTTTTTCACCTGTAAACTGGAATAAGCAGCAAATAAAACTAAAACAAGAAGCTTACATTCTAAGAGGTTGGGGGTGGGGGACACATAGACCTAAGGGACTTGCCTCACCCAAGCTAGACAGCTTCTGGGGTGGGAGACAGGTCTTACTGACTCCAGATACTCCCTATTCAGAACACTTCTCCTGTGTTGAGGAGAGAGGGGGGAGGGGTTCCTGTTCTTTTCACTGAGTCAGGGCCTTGCACAGAGAGACTAATGGAAAACCTTGGCCCAATGGCCCTTTAAATCCTAAGTCTCCTTAGCTAGGTAGGGGAGCCGGGGGACAAGGCCATCCCAGCCCCATCCAGGCTCAAATGCAACAAGGGGGTGAGCCAGGAGGATTAAAGGTGCCTTTGTTACATTCTCTTAATGTATAATCCTCATTGATCAGTTTCCTCAAAAAGAGGTCTCTTGAGCCCCCTCAGTTCCCAGAGGCAGCCTGGGGAGGAGCGGGGAGCCAGCTCGCATTCCAGAGGAAGACAGTAGGCTGCCTCCATCCTGCCGGGTTTCTGACAAGCCTAATGCTATTTTTCAAATATCTAGGTCACAAGTAAACCATTCTTGGGTTGAAGGGTGGGTTTCTTATGGTTCCTGTGTGTTTTTTTTTTCTTTTAAAAAAATGTGGATGATAAAATACTATTTAAGAAACCGGTTATTCGTGGATGTCTCTTGAAAATGAAAAGAAAATATTTATTTCCTTCTTGTGCTTGTGAATCAGAATGTTCTATTTAAAGAAAGTACCCTCTGCCGCATTGCAACTGGGTTATTGCCCCTTAAGGAAATAAAGGAGAAATATCAGTGAGGTATTCTTAGTCACTCTCTCCCTCTCTCTCTTTAAAAAAATAAAA
This sequence comes from Trichosurus vulpecula, assembly GCF_011100635.1. Classification (NCBI taxonomy): domain Eukaryota; kingdom Metazoa; phylum Chordata; class Mammalia; order Diprotodontia; family Phalangeridae; genus Trichosurus; species Trichosurus vulpecula. Next base: position 29,112,916 of record NC_050574.1, read on the forward strand.
TAAATTCCTTATATACCCATGTTTCAGAGCTGGGCCTAAGATAGTACAGGATTTCATGGTATTTGTGGTCTAAAAGAGTCTAACCTGATGTCAGGGGACATTTTGAGGAAATAAAGAAAAGTGTCTGGGATTTGGTTTTGTTTAATTAAAATGCTAGAAATAAAAGATGACCTGAAATGAAGCCCATCTTGATGGCCTATTGGATAACATCTCATCACAGACCACCCCTTCTTTGATTTCCCTCCCTCTGCCAGCACCATTTAGATGAGGTGGCACTGGGGTCTCATTAGGGAATAGGCCCATGGCTGTCTTCAGCCTAAAATAAACCTTTCTAAGGCAGTCAGGGAGGAAACACAAGAAACCAAGCTGAGCTGCTGAAATCAAGCTTGTCTTTGCCTTAGAGGGGAAAAGTAGCAAAGGGCCATATGGTATAAGGACTCCCTAAGACAGAGGATTTATGTGGGTGAACAGAGGATCATGAAAGGTTTTTTTTCCCAAGTGTAATACTTTGTGTGGGGAGAGTGAAGGAGGGGAAAGCCTGCTGTTAGATTTAAAAGTCTTTGAAAACGGCTTTTCAAATAACTCATACATATCAACTATGGCAGCAGAACCAGACTATAGATATATCTTTAGAGCTATTCTCCCTTCTCTGCCCCCCACTATTCAGATCTGTGGTTCCCACTAACACCCCCACATGTTCCTCTCACTTTTTCCTGGTTTGTAATTAGAAGAATAAATAAAAATAAGATGGTTGGCCACTTAGTATGAAAGATCATTCTATCCATGAGAATATTCTGTAGTCAGATGTCTCTGCAACTCTGGGCTCTTGGTGGGAATGGGGAAAATGAAAGACAAATAGGGGACACTAACATTATTAATGCTACCTCCACCCCTGCAAAGATACTTTATATACAATAGTCCCAAATTTGGGGTTGAAGATACTCTGTGGATGTGGGCATGCACTCACACATATGTGTGTGCTAGAAAAAAAGAAAGGCAGTGAATGCTGGAAAGCTTTAGCACAACTAAAATCAACGCAATTAAGATGAGAAGGGAAACATTAACTAGGAATAAAATCTTTGAGGAAATGTATCTCATAAAGGCATGATATCTAAGACATATAGATAAAGAGGGAGCTGAGCCAACCTATAAGACCAAAAGCTATTCTGTAGTAGATGAGCAGTCCAAGGATATGATGAAAGCTATTGGAACTAAGTTCAAGATAGGAGAAAAAAATAATTCTCATAAAATTGAAATTTATGTCCCATCTATTCTTGACTAGGTTAAACAATGTCTGTGCCTCCTAGGTCTAACTCCCCAAGAGCTGATGGCTAATGGAAGGAAAGCTGGGGAGACCCTTGATTTTTTCCATAATCCAAAATCCATTAACCCCTCTTCTAACTCACAGTCTCCAGGTGAAAGAAAGTCTATTTCAAAGTTGTTTCTCTCCAACCCCACACACACACTTTTCTTTTCGGAGCTATAATCTCAAACTCTTAGAAACTCACTCAGGTATCTAAAAATATTTTTAATCTGACTTTCTGGTCTGTAACTATCAAGTTGATGGGATGAATAGGGAGGAAGGATTTCCTTGTAGCTTGTTAACATGGAAATTCACCTGCTTCCCCCAACCTCCTACAAATATTCAGAATCAGAAGAAACAGGATGATAGATTTAGAGTTGGCAAGAGCTTTAGAGTGCATCTAGTCCATCCTCTTCATTCTATGTGAAGCAACTTGCCTCAAGGTCATAGAATTAATAAATGGTGAAGGCTAGATTCAGCTTCCTAACTCTAAGCATTGCTAGAACTCTAGCAACTTGGGAAGAGCCATCCTCAGCCCTGCTTTTTCAGGGCAGGGCTGATACTTCTCCTCAGTGCCAACCTTTTCCTAGCCAGGCTTTATCCTGGGGCAAGACATACTCTTTTTAATGGTAAAGGAATGGAAAATGCCATGACATCTGTGGCTATTAATAACTCTGGAGGAGTTGAGTTACCCTCTCCAGGAAGGTCCCCATGGCCAGTTTACCAAGTGAACCCAGGGTCTTCCAGGTCTTTCCCTGCCCTTCAGGGTCCTAGTAGCAAGATGAAACACCTGACTGTCCAAAACCAATTCAGCAGCACTGTTTTTGTTTTTCCTGGAGGATACTGGTTTCCTTCCTGACACATTGAGCCATGAGGTTGCCCTGTTGATCTTGGGCTCTTCCTCAGCTGGTATTTTATTTGGCTTCTCCTTGGCCCTCTCAGTGAGTACATAAATGTGGTGGACAGTGATGGTCTACCTCATGGCTTCTCTGGCTCCTTCAAGAATCAGCTAAATTCCCACCTCCTGCAAAAAGCCTTTCCCACTCCTCCTTAACCTCAGAGCTTAGTACCTTCCCTCAGAGACTACCTCCAATTTATCTTGTATATATCTTGTTTTAACATGTTGGTTTACATATCGTCTCCTCTCCCATTAGACTATGAGCTTCCTGAGGGCAGGCACTGTGGTTTTCTTTTTCTTTTTGTCTTTCTTAGTATCTCTAACACTTAACAGAGTGCCTGACACACAGTAAGCGCTTAATAAATGCTTATTAACTAACTGATATCTAGGCAAGCAGATTTGACAATTAGGGGATCATTGGTAACTTGGGAGAGAGTAGTTTTGGTGGAATGGTGAGGTTAGAAGTTAGGGATTAAGATGGAAGTGAGTAGAGAGAAAGTGTAGACACCTTTTATAGACAGCTTTCTCAAGAAGTTTAGCCCCAAGGGTCAGAAGAAATATAAGAAGACAGTTAACAGGGTTGGAAGGAACAAGTGAAGGCTTTTTGAGGATGGCGGACATGGGCTTGTTTGTAGGCAGTAGGGAAGGATTCGGTAGACAAGAGAAGATTGAAAATAGGTTATAAAGTGGGGATGACAGAGGAGGCAATCTGTTGGAAGATACAAGATGGAATGGGATAGCTTGAGCCCCTAGAGGGGTTAGCTTTGGTAAGGAGTAAGGCCACCTCCTCATGTGAGACAGGGGTGAGAGAGGCAGAAGTCATATCAGTGATAGGAGATGAGGAAGAGGGGAGAAAAGAGAGCCCTTGATGAATGCCCTCATTTTTTTTCAGTGAAATATGAGGCAGAGATCTCAGCTGAGAGGGTAGGGTAATGGGAGCCATGGGAGGTTTGATGTAGGGATGAAAAGGTTTAGAAGAAACATTAGCTTTAATGTGTGTCATACCATACCCATGACTATTGAGCATGGGGGCATCACACCCCTGCATTTACCGGGCTATCAGTTAGGGATCAACTGAGGACCAACCTAACAGAATGTACAAGAAGAAAAAAGAAGTATAAGAATTGAGAAAGTCTCAGGAAGGATGACATTTTTTTTTCTTGGACCAGATATGTGATTTCATTGATATAGGGAATGCCCAATGAGAAAATTTTTTCTGCCAATGGAGATCAGTACCTCTTCTCTCTCTTCCTCCCTCCATCTCTCCCTCTTTCTCTTAGTCTCTTTTCTCTTTCTCATTCCTCTCCCTCTTTCTCTCTTCCCCCACCATCCTTCTGATAGCTTACATTTATATGGTACTTTACTGATTATAGCATGCTTTTCTCAAACAAATGATGGGAGAAAAGGGTAAATAAAGAAAACTAAAACTAAATAAATGAAAGGTGGGTGGGAACTGTTCTTTTGGGGAGGTCCTTTTGACTCTCCCAACTTTGACTCTCTCCTTCCTTCCTTCCTTCCTTCCCTCCTTCTTTCCCTCCTTCTTTCCTTCCTTCTTTCCTTTCTTTCTTTCTTTTTCTTTCTTTCTTTCTTCCTTCCTTCCTTCCTTTCTCCTATGAATTACATTTTTCTTAGTAACCTTGGATGGTAGGTAATGTAAATATTACTGTACCCATTTTACAGATGGTAAAATTCAGGCCCAGAACATTGAGAAAACTTTGCAAAGGATCACAGTAGTCATAAGCATTGGAGTTGGAATTTGAACCCAGTCCTTTTTCTACTGCAGCAATAGACATGGGATCCTCATTCCTTCTGTGATGTAAGGTGGCTCACTCAGTCCTGGCCCAGGCATTATTTCTAGACCAAGTCTCTTCCAATCATTCATTCAATTTGACTTAATTCCATCCCAACCCTTGGGACTCATGAATATTTTTCAAGGCCTTTCAGCTAGTTCTCCTGAACCATGTATTTCTGTCTGCATCATAGCTTCTTTGTAAAATCCTTTAAACACACTGTCCCGGGGGCCATTAGGGTTTGCTCTAGCATGGCAGAGCTTCTCAGAAATTCAGACACCAGCTGAACCCCCCTTGGTTGGAATTTGATTCTGTTCCTTCCCACTATGAAGATACCTCCACATTTATTTTGTCCAAAATCTTCCCTGGTTGTGGGTTGGGGTAGGGAAAAAGATGGTGTGATTTTCTGAAAACTCACCACTAAGATGTTTTGGTGCACAGACATATTTTTTGTTTGTGTCTTAATCACTTATCTTTCTTAAAATAAGAAGTGTATTGGGAAAGGAGCCCCAGGGGATTTGCAGACCCTCAGAATCAGGGAGGTGGAAGAAACCTTCCGAGAGAGGTCATCTCTTCCCTTCCCCTGTCTCCATTACCTGTGCTGAGTCAGACAACAGCATTTCCCTATCAGAGATAGGCATGCTACCAAATTTGCTGGAGGAGGACTTCGAATCCCAGAGTCTTCATCTCAGTTTTCCCCTTGTAATACTGTCCTTCAGCTTCTCAAGGGCGAAAGACCATCTAAGCACATGACAAGCTAGCTGGAGTCCCTATAGTCCAATGCTATTAATTTGGAGATGCGGAAACTGAGGCCCAGGCTCCCCAAAGGAATAAAGTGGCATAGCCCAGGTTGAAAGCCCATCATGTCCTCTGTCTCCACTACTGACACTCAAAATCATAGTTCTAGGGGGGACATCTAGCCCAGTCACCTCATTTTACAGTTCAGGAAAGTGGATCCCAAGAAGAGTTTGGTCTTCATCACAGGATTATAGCTTTGGGTTTGGAAGGAACCTCAGAGGCCACTGAGTCCAGCGTTCTCTTCTTAAAGAAGTGTAAACTGAGACTTGTAAAGGTTAAACGATTTCTTCGAAGTCATACAGACAATATGGATCAGAAATATTTTCACATGCCAGAATGCCTCCCTTTTTAGGTTCAAGGTGAGGCAGCTAGGGGGCGCCAGAGTGCAAAGAGCTTTGAGTCAGGAATAGAGAAACCATGAGTTCAAATCCCATTTCAGATACTCACCCATTGTGTGACTCTGGGTAAAATCATTTAACACTGTTTGCCTCAGATTTCTCACCTGTAAAATGGGGATAATAAAAGCATCTACCTCCCAGGGTTTTTGTGAGGATCAGAAGAGATATTTGTAAAGGGTTTAGCACAATGTCCAGAATATAATAAATGCTACGTAAATATTAGCTATCATTGTCATCAAACTAACCGCCTCTTTTAACAGGCAAAGAAGCCAAGGCTAATTGAGTTAAATGACTTGTCTGAGGTCACACAGCTAATATGTGTCAAAGGGGGTTCATTGAACCCAAGTCTCATTTCATTGCACAGAGCTGCTATTCAGAACTAAATGTGTTTTGTTTCACCCTGGGGGATGGGATTAGGCATGTTAAGGAAGAAAAAAACAAATTTATGACCAATATATGGAAAAAAACACAACAATAACTTCCTAATCACTAGAGTATTCCAAAAAATGGTATAGACTCCTTATGGGGGTAGTGAATCCCCCATCATTGGAAGTATTTAAGAGGAAGGTAGATGACCCACTTGTGGGGCAGTGGAAATATTTAGAGAAGGGATTGCTGTTTAGGTCTGGGGTGCATTAGATGATTCTTGAGGTTCTAACTCCAATAGTCCATGATTCTTCCTGCTGCTTCTAGCGAAGATATCCATGAAAGGACGTCTCAGAAGCATCCTCTTTCGAAGAGGAGAAGCAACAACCAAGAATTCAAAGAAATTCACTTCTCGGGCTAACACAACATTTATACGTATACATACATGCTTGCATATGCTCCCCCATATGGGAAACACTCTGACACTTCTCATTTCCCGCTTTGAAACAGGAGTGAATAACTCACTGCCCATGTACCACCACCCCTAAAAAATTACCCTGACCCAAGCATGGAATGGAGGTATGGTCTGAATATTTTCCCTACATTTTAAAGCAGTGTTTGGGCAGGTAAGGCTTAAAAAAAAGAAGTATACAGTTTGTGTAGGGAAGCCAGCCTGCAAAGACAATAAATTAGCTAAAAGGAGAATTTCATAAATGAGGGAAGCATGATTCTTCCTGTTTGGCTCAAGGAGTTTTCAGAGTAAATAATTGTGCGCCGTCTTGTCTTTGATTTCAAGGTCCTGGGTAGCCTTCTTTCTATGGGTCTCATTTGATCTTTTAAGCTATTCAGGTTATAATGAGCAAGCTTTAAGTTTTGGTGAATGGGATGTTTTAACGTCCTCAAATGAGACATGGTTTCTATTAGGGCTGGAAATAAGGGGACAGGCTCAACCTGAAATTCAGTTTGAATTAATTTGGGCACTGTGTTTCCAGTGAGGTCAAAGGTGTAATGGAAGGAAAGTCTCACAGAAACTTTGGTCCTCGCAGACAACCTTTTGAGAGTTATATGCTACCAGCACGCCCATTTCATAGATGAGAAAACTGAGACAGACAAAAGTTTAAGTGGCTTGTCCAGGGTCACTGACACCCTGTATGTCAGAAATAGGACTTGACCCCTGTCTTTTTGATTGCAAGACTCACCCTTTATCCCCTAGGCCACATCGGCACAAAAATCTGCTTTAAACAAATGATCTGATGATGGTGGAATGGAACAAAAAGTCTTCTTACCATTATCGTGGGAATCTCAGTGTGGGTAGGGACCCCAGAGTCCAATGCATACAACCTTGCCTGAACAATGAGATACACTACAAAACCCGAGGCCATCGGGCACCCAGCCTCTGCATGAACACTATCGCTGAGGGGGAACCCACATATTCCGAACACACTCAAAGAATATGTTATTTTCCAAGAAATTTGCCTCTAAGGCATAGAACCTCTTCTGATCTCTACAAGGTCATATATTCTCAGGGAGAAATCACCTCCCTCTTCCCCCTAAATACACAGTTTTTATCACTGCCCTGCCTCCAACTCCATTCTCCTGGGCAGAATCTTGGGGACAGTGACTCATGGATAATTCATCGAGACTTTTAAATTTTTTTTTACAGGATCTGTAATTTCATTGCTGTAGATAACCCCAGTGAGAAAACTCCCTTTCATGAATATAAATCTCAGATGGGGATTTAGAGTTTTATAGAGTTGGGGGAGGGAGGGATGGATAGGATAAAGGGTCATATGACTTATCCAGGATCATATAGCCAGCATGTATCTGGGGCAGGGCTTGAACTCAGGTCTTCTTTCTGGTTCTGAGATTAGCTCTCTATTTATATTATAATCCTAATACCTCTCAAATAACTTCTCATATCTTCATTTTGCATTTCTATATTTCAATATTTTCTATCATGAAGTAAAAGGCTGGTGAGAAAGCCCATGGATTAAAAAGTCATTAGTTAACGATACGGAGGACAATGGAGGATTTATGATGAGACAATCCTCAAGCACCTGTCTGCTTGTGGTAGGTGAGAACTGAACATTCCCAGCCCTGAGATTTATCAACTTGGTGATCCTCATGGTAAGTAATCCAATCACCAGATTGATAAAAGGAACAGCAAAGCCAGCTCCTTCATTTTTACGGATAAGGAAACCAAGGCACAGAAATAAGTGAGTCACCCAGAGCCACAGAGTCAATAAATGTCTGAGGACGGATTTGAACCCACCCTTTCACATCAAAGGAGTTTTGTGAGGAAAGTACTTTGTAAACCTTAAATCACGCTCTAAAAATTCAACTTATTATAGTAATGAGGAAGGTAATAGCTACCATTTCTGTGATGTTTTAGATTTGCAAAATGCTTTACCAACGTGATCCCATCTAATCCCCATAGTGCACCTGTAGTAAGGTCGGAACTCCAGAAAGTCCCATTTTACAGGAGTGGTAATTAAAGGTCATAGAGGTTAGATGACTTATCTGTGACCACACAGCCACCAAAGGATCAAGTCGAACAGTTACTGACCACACTAGCTCATCGCTGTCGCTGTTGAGTCATTTCAGTCGTGTCTGACTAGGTATGATGCTATTTGGGATTTTTTTGGCAGAGACACTGGCATGGTTTGCCATTTCCTTCTTCAGCTCATTTTATAGACGAGGAAACTGAGGCAAAGAGGGATAGGTAGTTTACCTAATGTCATACAGCTAGTAAGTGTCGGAGGTCAGATTTGACTCAGGTCCAGCTGACTCCAGGCCCAGCACTATGCCACCTAATGGAAGGTCTCCCTCTTGCCCTAAATCTTACAAAAGTCAGTCTCTGAAGCTGGTGTTTATCAGTCACAACATTCCATTCCCCATCTCTTTGTATTCCTACAGACTGTCCACCATGCCTGTAAGCTGCTCCTTCCTGCCTTCTACCCCTTAGAATCCTTAGGCTCTCTTCAGAGATCGACTCAAGCGCCATCTTCTTTGTGAAACCTAGAGATCCTTCCAGTGGCTTGGGCCTCACCCCCAATGACCCCGTATTTTCTCTGAATAGCTTGTGTCTAGACTTATATACAAATGCATTGTTTTCCCTAGTGGGATTATAAACTCCATGTGAACAGGGACTGGTTTATCTTTCCTCCTTGGAAGACCTAGAACACCTGGAATGCCTCCGCAATACGTGGGACTTAACAGGCACTGTCCCTAGTGCTTAGCACAGTGCCTGGCACATAGTAGACATGTAATAAATGCTTATTGACTGGACTGGACTTAATCCGATTGTACTCCCAAAGGTGGTCTAGTTAATAGATGGCTGGTTTTGGAGTCAGGAACACTTGAGTCCAAATCCTTCCTCTAATACTTACTAGCCATGTGACCCTGGACAAGTCACAACCCCGTTGGTTTTGTTTGCCTCATCTGTAAAATGGAGATAATAATGATGCTGACCTCCCAGGGTTATTGTGGGAATTAAATGGGATACTATTTGTAATGTCCTTTGCAAACTTCAAAGGCTACATAAGTATTAGGCATTATTGGTAGTACTAATGAAGGTAATACTGAACAGTATCAGCACTAATTTGGTGTTCAGTGGTATAAACATGAAAGCCTTCTGGTGAACTTGGCAAATTAGACTATTTATATGAACACAACCCAGGTGTGATGAATTAAAGCCTCTATCTAAGCACTTAAGTGACTTGCTTAATTCTCCCTCAAAAAAAAAAGCTTTACCCTTCCATAATTTAATTAACTATTCCAAGTGAAAGTTGGCTTGGGCTTCATTATCTGGATTATTGCCTCCAATTTCCCCTTTCTTTGCCATGTGTAGATGCTCCCTCTCCAGTTCCACATGGGCCTCTCTGCACCATGACAGCAACGACTCGCCCCCTTAATGGATGGCCACAAGGTAACAAAGGCACAAGATGGATCATGAAGGCAAGGTAATCAGGGTCTGAACTCCCAAAGAAAACAAGGTCAGAAGAGATAATGCCGGGGTGCGTCTGCAGCTCTGTTTGAGGACGTTGGATCGAGGGCAAATATTTCCAACCGCTGGCATGAAAGGTAGCTGTCGGGTCATGCTCGGGGAACAAAAGACCGGGGCAGAAATCTGAGGAGAACGTTCTCGCACGTCCGACCCAAAATAAATAATATCACAGAGTCAACACGTAGGGCCGATAACAGAAACGGCTCGTACCAGCTCTGGCATTCAATGAGTAATGTAGATATGGACCATTTCTTAAAAATAAGCAAATAGAAACTTGTATCAGGACACAGTAGATGAGAACAAAGTCCCCTGAAGGTCTTGACAAAGATTACCGTCAGATTCACATACCCTTCATCATCCCCAATCCACCTACTCATGGGAGGGCTCCTGACCTATCTGTCCTTTGATTCGACTTGTCCCAATGCCAGGCATGGAAGGGCAGGGCAAATAGCTTCTACCCGAGTCAATATCATTTCATGGCCAAAAAAACCATGTGCCTTTTTCATTTGGGGTCCAGGCTTATGATTTCATCGGTGTTCTCACCCAGTGAGGTAGCCGTCTCTACTGAGATACAGGGGCACCTGCTTTTCAGCTTATTACTTAGAGGGGCACTGAGTGCCCAAGTCACCCAGCTGGAATCTTTCTGAAGCTGGACTTTAACTCTGGTGTTCTTGACCCCCAAGCTGGGTCTCTAGTGCTCCACATCCCCTTTCTTTGTGTGCCCAGAAACTAGTACATACAATGGCTGCTGCATAGTAAGTACATGTGGTGCCATAGTGCACAGAGAGCCAGGCCTGGAGTCAGGAAGACTTATCTTTCTGAGTTCAAATCTAGGCTCAGACACTTACTGGCTGCGTGACCCTGGGCAAGTTACTTAACTCTCTTTGCCTCAGTTTCCTCATCTGTAAAATGAGCTGGAAAAGGGAATGGCAAACCACTCTAGTATCTTTGTCAAGAAAACCCTAAATGGGGTCACGATTGAAATGACTGAACAACAGGTACTTGACTTACTGACTTATTGCAAATATCTAATTCATGTAAAAAATTTATGCCTGCCACTGCATATGATGCTGTCCATCACCTCCTAGGAGAGCATTTAACATACTACCAGAATTCCTGTGATTCCCTAAACTCCTTCCTTCTCTTTTCTTCACCTTGGTCTTTCCACTGACTCGTATTGCAGGTAATTTGGATGAAATATATTGCAGGTAAAGATATCTTCACAGTAGTACTAACTTTAACTGTCAGGAAGCTTTTTTTCCCTGTATATCAACCCAGGACAGTAAAGTGGAAAGAGTGTGTAAACTAGGAGTCACAGGACCTCAATTCATATCCTGCCTCAGACTCTAGCTGTGTGACCTTAGACAAGTCATTTCCCTTAGACTTTAGTTTCTTCATATGTAACCATGAAGGGATTGATCTAAATGACCTCTAAGGTACCTTCTAGGTCTATTCTATGACCTGTCATCTGCCTTGTCTATACTAGGAGCTCAATAAATGTTGTTGATGTGAAAGGAGGAATAGCTGAGAATCTACCTCTGCTATGTGCTCAGGGCAAAATGAATTATAATTTCGACTGTCTTCTAGGATAAATAAATTTGATTCACTCAGTGTAATCACTTATTCACTCATCCAGGTCCTCACATTACAATCCTACAGTGACTCGCATCATTTTGAACAAAGCCCATGATGCTCCATGTCCAACTCTGTCTTTGCATGTGTCTTACCGTGTCTGGAATGCTTGGCTTCTTCACTTCCGCCTCCTGACTTCCTTCAAATTCCATTTAAAATCACACCTTGTGAAGGACCTTTCCTGACATCCCTCAATGTTAGTGACTTTCCTCTGAAGTGTGTCCTGGATGTATGTACCTTGTATGTACATGGTTCATGTTATTTCTCTCCCCACCTCCTATCCCCATTAAACTATGAACTTCTTGAGGACAGGGACTATGTTTTCTTTATATCTCTAGCACTTAGCAGAGCTCCTAGCACAGAGTAAGACATTCATAAATGCTTTTTGACTATTGGCTGACTGACTAGCCCTTTGAGAAAGTCATACTTTGTATTGACTTTTTTTTTTGCTTTATTCTATTTTGTGGTAACATACCCAAAGCCCAATCTGGGACCATGGGGCTACATTTCACCATGACTGTTGATAATGCTAAAGAATCTTGACTATTTCCCAGTATTCTAATGGGAGACATATCCTCTCTTTAGGAGGCAATTCTTTCTGAAAGAAATTATAAGTCAGTCTTCCAGGACCCAAGTGACTCTAAAGCATAATTGCAAAGCACATTAACTCTTTAAGGCCAAAAGGGTGACTTTAATATCCTGGAATAAGTCACACATGGCAAAAGGCATAGTAAGGTTAAGACCATAAAAGACCAAGATGCTCCTGAATGTCCTGAAAGAAGCAGCATCCCTCCAGTGTAGCTCCTGATGTCACTAAGGAGTAACCGAGGTATAACTCTCCCAAAAACTCCCCTTGAGGGAAAGGTTGTGAACTGAAGGCATTTCACCATATCTCAGAATCTCTGAGTTGGAAGTGACCTCGGAGGGCGTCCAGTCCAACCTATACCTGAAAAGTATTCTCTTTTACAACATTTCCACATCAGTGCTTAGCACAGTGCCTGGAATATAGTAGGGGCTTAATAGATGTTTACTTATTGATTAGCCTCTGTTGGAAGGCTTCCATTGAGAGGGAACCCATTCCCTCTGCAGGCAGTCCTCTCTACTATAGTAGAGCTCAAGGTGTTAGGAAGATTCTTTTCTTTTCCTTAAGAAAAGCCTAAATTTGCTTCTCTACAAATGACACCCTACTCCAACACCCATTGCTCCTGGTTCTGCCTTCTGGATCCAAATAGTATAACTGCTTTTCCACATGAAGATCTTTCAAATATCAAAACACAGCTATTAGGTGTCCTCTGAGACTTCTCTTCTGGTTAACCATCCTTTTAATCTGGAAATGGCAAACCACTCCAGTATCTTTGTCAAGAAAACTCCCAAATAGGGTCATGAAGAGTCAGACATGACTGAAATAACCCAACAACAACAACAATATGGTACTAGCCCTGTAGCTCTCCTCTGGACAATCTCAATCTTATCAATGTCCTTCCTAAAATGTGGCATCAGAACTGAACTATGATATTCCAGAAGTGATGAGACCAGAGCTCCTCGAGGGCAGGGAATACCTTTTGTCTCTTTTTGTTCGCACTTAGCACAATGCCTAGCACAAATTAAGTGCTTAATAAATGTTTATTGATCTAAGAGCTGGGAGTAGAGATAAAATAACTCTGTATAACCTACTTTTGACCTCATTCCTCTAACTCTGCTCTCTAGCCTAGGTGTTTCATCAAAAAGGAGTAGCCATTCCTTTGGATTCCCTCCCCTCCTGCTCCATTCTATGTCTCTTCCCCAGGAACTTCCTTTATTCCAAAACTTTTAGATGCTACAAAACAACTGAAGATTTAATTCCCTCTTTTCCCCTTGGGAAAGACCATTACCACAAAAATCACCAAAAACCTATTTTCCATGTACAGTTTAAAATCCAGGAACAATTGAAAAAGGCCTGTTTTTCCCCTGCCCTGAGTTTTTACCATGCAAATCTAGGAAGATCTAGGTCAAGCGCCCAATAGATCCTCATCTATAGACTTTTTGATCGCTTCTACCTTCCAGTTATCCCAGCAGGTAACTATAGTTTGCATCCCTCAAATTTGAGCCAACTTCCTGCCCCAGTGTCCTTCTGTTCTACAGACCACCTCTGGCTGGACCTCATTAGTGATTTTTTTTAAAGACAAACATGATCTGGAGGTGGGGGGTGAGTAGGAGGTAGAAATTCTCATTCTTTCCTGCTCAATGTTAATCTGGGAATTGGGCATTCCAGACACCTATAAAAACCCCAAAGCCTTTGATAATTGGGGGATGAAGGAGCTACAGCTTTTTTTTATAGCTCATGGCTGTCAGGTATTTGGGGAATGTCACTGGCTACTATATTTTTTTTAACAGCTAGCTTCCATTTGGGCTAGCAGAGATTCAAGCTTCTCAGCTACAGAAACATTTCCAAATGGTACTAACTCTCATCCATAGGCCATTTGATTCATCTTTTGTCTGCTGCTATGACTATATAGCCTTACCACCTATGAGCCATATGGGAAGCATGGGATTCTTTAAGACATGAGGTCATTAAAGATACATTTCTTGGAGGAGAGCAAGCACAACCTTCTGGGGCCCAGAGCAGCCCATGAGAACCTCTGATGTTTTCTGAATGGCGTCATGAAGCTAGGGTATAAAATAAGCCAGGGAAATGTGACATTAGCCAACTTATTTTACCCATGGCCTCCTGCCTCAGGGCAGCCGGGGTGGGCTCGATCCCCTGATTTATAAATAGATTGAGCACAAGACAAATGAGGGGAATCAATCATACTCAGAGTTCTCACCTCCCATCCAAAGTTTGTCTCCTTCAGCGTGGTCCTGGGCACTGTCATGAAAGGCCCCAGCCGTTCCCCGACTTCCATCTTCCTCTTGGCCCAGATTCCCAGTCCAGCCCCTGGAATTGAGGACTCTCGGAGTTCAAAGTCTGGTGGGATTGGAATGTCATCAGGAATGTAGACAGGGGCCTCATAAGGTGAACCCTCCTTTGGGGTAAAATCCTCGCTGGTGGGAAAGGGGGAAGGCGGTCCCATGGGGATGGGGGACATGATGCTGTCCTCAGTCTCTTCCTCTGCACTTTCACCAGCCAAGAGGTCCGGGTCTGTCTCATACATATTATTTACAATATCGCTGTCACCTAGAGGAAATAAAGAAGGGTCTTAGGCTAAGTAAGATGTGAGAAGTCATGAAATGAGTAGGGGAAGGGAAGGATTGTCAACAAAATGGAAGAAAAATCCCCTAGGTCTTAATTCAATACCAAAACCATTTATTAAGTACCTGTTGTCTACAAGGAATCACTTCAGGTGGTGTGGATGAAAGGTAGATAGGGCATAAGCTCTATCTCTCCTTATCACAGGAGAGTGGAGGAATCCATTTCTAAGTAAATACAATACAAGGGAGATTAAGGGAAAGTGTAGAGGAAAATCCTGGGGACAAGGCTATGAGGAGATACTGGAAGAGAAGGAGGGACCACGAAACCGCAGAATTAGAAAGGACATCAGAGACATCTTGTCCAACACATATTCCAGAAGGGATTCCTGAATCAGTCATCCAGCTTTTGCTTGAAGTCCTCCATTGAAGTGTGGTACTCACCACTTCTGGAGGCATCCCATCCCATTATGGGATAGCTTTAAATGTCAGAATCTTGGATTCTAGAGTCTTTAGAGGTCATCTTATCCATACTTTTTATTCTACAGATGAGGAGATGGAGGCCCAGGGAGGTTGTGACTTGTCCAAGGTCACAAAGGTAGCCAGGCTTGAACCCAGGTCCTCTGGCTCTGGAGACAGAGCTTTTTCTAAGATCTTTTTTCCTAACATCAAGATCATTTATTCTTGGGAGGAATGAGGAAGACTACTAGGGGGAATGGCACCTGAGATGGAAAGGGAGGGATTTCATCTGAGACTTTGGATGTTTTTTAAGGGAAGTCAAAAGGTCACCTAGTATATCCTTCTGCCTCCTGGAAATACCACACCTAAACCATCCTGGCTAAAGGAAAGCCAAGCCTATTTTTAAAGGTCTCCAAAGATGGGATTCTAAAACCTCTTCCTGTAACTGAGACTTTTCAACCATTACCATGCACAAGTTCTTCCTTGTATCTAATGTAAGGCCTTCACAGTATAATTAAGGCTCACTTCCTCTTGTCCCATTCTTAAAGAGGGGGGATAAAAGCTTCTGACTATTCATGGGCTTGGAGACAGAAAGTGAAATCACGTGTATGATGGGAAACCCAATACTCATGTAACTTCTAAACATTTTTGACCATATATTTCATCTACAACTTTTGAGGCCCAGATGCCAAAAAGATAGTGTCTTTTCAAGGTAGACCCTGATGGCCCACTGGAAGACACCCACAACATCCCACCTCACAGAGATGTTCCCCCATGCTCAGAATGTGCTCCCTCCTGACTTCTGCCTTATAGACTCCCTCTTTTATTTAAATTAAATTTTATTTTATTCTTAACTATTACTTCTCTCCCCCAATATGCACACACACCTTTCCTTTGCCATCCCCATGTGAAAAAGCAAGAAAAACAAAACCCATTACAAACATGTAAGCAAGCAAAACAAATCCCCCAAAAAGCCAAATCTCATTTTCTTCAAAGCTCAGCTCAGCACAGAAGCTTTTCCTGACCCTCCTCCCCCTCCCCCTGCCCCAGTTGCTAGTGTTTCCTTCACAATTATCTTGCAAATATTTTCTACATAGTCATACGTTGTTCCAACCTAACAGAATGGAAACTCTTTGAGGGCAGAGGTTGTTACATTTTTGCCTTGGTGTATCCGCACTACTTAGTCCAGTGCCTGCCACTTAAAGGTGCTTAAGAAATACTCTGCATTAATTGATTGAAGAAACTAGCAAACGGTTTATGAAGGAGAAGGAGGCAGGGATGATTGGAGTCGACAGAGAAAAAAGAAAGAACGGGGTACGAAATAAAGGAAGGACATTCAATTCATTTCCATTCCTGCCTAAACCACTTTAGCTTACTTATCAATCCAAAGACATGGTCAGTTTGACCCTCTTTCTCCCCATCTGCCACCCCACCGTCAATGCTGCATTCCCTATGTGCTAGTTCATACAAAGCTGTGGAAAGCAAAGCCCCAGGGAAAAGATGATTTTCACGCCCCAGGGGGAAAAAAGAAAGAAAAAAAACAGATTTAATATTTTCGCACACTGGCTGGTAACAGATTCACTCAAAGACTAACAAAATGTTTTCTTTCAAAAGCAACCAAAGTCTTGGGGTGGGGGGGGAATCATGGGGATAACACTTATTTAATTTAGCGGCATTCACAGAAGTAATTATTACATTTTAAGTGGCCAACGGTTCCTTTTTAATTGACTCCTAGGATTCTTTCAGAAATTCGACAACAAAAACTACAGCTGTTGCTTCCCTCCACCCTAAGGATCTGCAGTTGTTTAGGTTTCAAAGAACACCCCCATAAAACATCCCCACGGAATGCCTGTAGAATAGAGGTAAATTATGAGAGGGGGTAATTAACATGCCACCTTATTATCTGGAATTGGTAACTGCACTGAGCTAACAAACAAAATGAGGCTGGAGAACTTGCTCTCTGTACAATGCACTTCCTTCAGATCCTGAAGGGTGTGGACCCCCTTTTTTTCTCCCCCTTCCAGCACAATTAGGGAATGTGTGATTATTTCTGAGAGCTACGGCTAGAATTAAAAGTCAGGAAACTTTCCCAAAAGTTGAGTAAAAGGCAATATGGTTCAGTAGAACAAAGGCTGTATTTTGATGTCTGAAGAATGGGGCTTAAATCTTGTCTCTGCTGTTTGCTGCCTGTGTGATGTAGGGCAAGGCATATCCTAGGGATGGATGTCAGTATCTTCCTTCTGTAAAATGAGGGTGTTTGATGACTTCTGATGTCCCTAACAGAGTTAAATCTCTGAGCCTAGAGTCTTTTTTGAATTTTCTTTGTTTTTGAATTTTCTTTGTTTCTTGGTTTGACTTGCAAAAAATAAAATAAAATAAAATTATCACCAAGTGTTGGAAAGTCGGCACTTTTGGTGGGGGGACAGGAGGGGCATGTTTAATCTATGAGCCAAGAACTAAAGGATCCATGGGAGGGAAGAAGGATTTCCTGCTTATTAAAGCATGGTCCCTCCATCAACTCTCCTGGCTAGCTGCTGGGGTAGGCTTATCCTCTCTGCATTGCCATCTCATCCCCTGTAATTGTGGTAGAGCTCAGCCTTACTCCCTACATTGACTGAGAGGCTTAATTAGTATGGATGAATTTTGGGTGCAACAAACAGCACCAGGGAAAACCCAGTTTGAAAATCAAGTAAGGCAGAAGGAAATGGGTCAGATACCCAGTGTCTAAGCTGCAATTCTGACATAGGTAGGCATGCCTACCAGGAAGGCTTAGATTTAAAAGGCTGGCTTCTCCCAGTGAAGGGACCCAAATCAGACTCCTTCAAAGAGGCATATGGGGCATCACCCCCAAACAGACACCTCTTTAAAACAGGGATGGATGGAGATTTTCAGCAAGTGGACAGACTAAGCTCAGGCTAATTTGTTAAAGTGCCACTAGAGCCTGCAATACCAAGGCAGGCCTACAATCACTGCTAACCAGCCTTCAATTATGGCCGGAGTATCCCGAACACTATTCTCTGGCACAGGAGAAGGCAGTGCCAAGAACACCAGGTTTTGTGTCTTTCCCTCCTCCCCTTCTCTCCTTACAACTTTAGAAATCATTGTGACACAATTCTATGTTATTTACTTGTAAGGAAACCTGACATTTTTTATTTGGGTTTTGTGGCCATTTCAGGTTATGGGATCATGGTTATGTGTGCCCTTTCCCAAGAGTCCTTCAGGGAAGCTTACCCATAGAAGAAAAATAAAGATGATGGGGAGGGAATAGAAAGAGAAGGGGCAAGAAGAAGAGAAACCATAACCAGACTCTAGCCAGGAAATGCCAACCTTCTTCATTTTTCCTTAGTAATAGTCTACCCTATAAGACTTTTCTCCTGTGGGGGAATCCTCTGACTCACTCTTTGTCTGTTTTATTAAATTCAGGCTGAGTTCCTATTGGGAAACATGTCATAGACAGCCCAATTTGTTAGCAATCAATCCTTAGAGCTTATAAAGTGGGTCTGAGAGGTGAAGAAATCCACCTGGCTCCACGATGCATAGTCTGTTCATGAATTCATCTATCCATTGATTGAAGGATTCATTTATTCATCCATTTCCTGAGGGATGCTATAACTAAGGCCATGTTCCAAACTCCTTTTTGGCCATCTCAACTCAACCGGGAACCTTCTCCTTTAGAATCTTCTAAGATAATAACTTCAGAGCTGAAAGGGACCATAGAGGTCATATTACAGGTGAGAAACTCGAGGCCCAGAGAGGTTAAGAGACTGGCTGTGGTCACACAACCAAATGAGAGTCTGAGGCAGGATTCAAATTGAGGTCTTCCTGATCCCACGTCCACCACACTACTACAGCAGCCCCTTCTCATTGACCCACTACATAGCTTTGCCTTTCTCTTTGAGGGTTTTCTATACTTCCAGAATAAGATGACAATGGATTTTTATATTCCCAAGGAATCCTTGGATTAATATTGCAGGGTCCCTGTCTGCCTCTTCCCCATGCTCCAGCCAACTCCAGCAAGAGCTTCAAATCCTATCCAGCGCCATGCTTAGGCGAGGATCCAACTGATATTGCTGGCCATTGGGGTGAATGTAGTCAGGTCAGCAAAGGGGTCTCTAGAGAGCTACTTATCAAGGGTTAAAAGGAGTTACTGTATCACAGTGGCTGCTAGGGTGTACAAGAGAGCCCTGGGTTCAAGTCTTCCCTTTTATATTTATTACCTGGATCATTATGGACAAGTGGCTTCAACTCTCTGAGTCTCTGGGAATAATCCCTATCAGACCTACATCATAGGGTTGTTTTGAGGCTCCAATCAAATGATGCCTGTGAAGCACAAGGTAGCTACTAAACCAAGAAGCATATTCTATGATGAGTAATAATTTACATAAGGGCATATATGTATATACATATACTTAATATTATATAACATGTATATGAGGGGATGTATTATATACATAGACATATATAGGTGAATAGGAACTAGACTGATGATTTCATTTGTATAGTTAATAATAACTAGCATTTACGTGGCACTTCAATGTTTGCAAAGCTCTTTGCATATCAACTTCTTTGATCCTCTCCCTGTTGAGGAAGTCCTTTCTACCAACAGAGGTCAGCACCTTCTCTCTGAGCATTGAGAGGTTATATGACTTGTTCAGAGTCATGAAGCCCATGTCTATTAACGGCAAGACTTGAACCTGGATCTTCCTAGCTCAAAAGCCAGCTCGTTTGACAAATGATATATATATATATATATATATATATATATATATATATATATATATATATATATATATATATATATATATATATATATATATATATATATATATATATATATATTTGTGTGTGTGTGTGTGTGTGTGTGTATACACACACACACATATATATACATATATATATTTGCATATGCATATGTAATATGTGTGTCTGTCTGTAAATGTAGATATGTATGTATAGATATATTTATACATACACTTATATACGTATAATTATATAAACATGTATGTATACACAGATAATTATGTAGATAATATCATGTTATATATTATATTGTATATGTATGTCATAATGTGATATGATATGACATAACACAACACAACATAACATAAGACAACATAACATAAAATAACATTTCTGTTATATGGAATATGTAAGTATTATGTGTACATGTTATTTTATATAAATTTTATATATTTATTATGTGTATATATTGTTTTATAGAATTATATGTATATATTATTTTATATACTATATTATATAATTTATTTATATATAATTATTTTATATAGTGTAATGTTTATTGTTATGTATATATTATTATATATTGTATGTTTATAATAAAAACAACTTTATATATTGTTATATCACATATAGTATCTCTTATAATTTATATGTAATTTGTGTATATCGTATACATATGTAAACATGTATGTCTATATACGATACATTGATTATACAGTACACATATTACGCATGATATACTTGTGTGTGTAATATGTGTGTATAATATTATAATTACCCTCATTTTAGAGATGAGGAAGCTGAGACAGAGAGGTAATTCAATGTCTTGCCTTCAGAACTTGTCACTTCTGTGGCCGTCACTAGAACAAAGCACAGACTCCACTAAACTTAGGATCTTTGAGTCACCAAAGCAGGATGGAGTTTTTGGTTATTATTGGCTTGTTTGTTTTGAGTTAGGCTCTAACCTATTCTATTTCTTCATTTATTGTCCGCCAAGGTTTGTAAACTGGAGTCTGTGAACTTGGGGAGATAGATGTGGATGTGATAGATGTGGATACACACACATCTATATGTGCGCATGTGTGTATTGTATTTAGGTATGTGTATATTCATATATATCTTGATAACTATATTTCAAAATAATTGGTTTCCTCTGAAGTCCTATTTATTTTGTCTTATTCGTTTAAAACATGATTCTGAGAAGGAGCCAGTAGTCCCCGCCAGACTGACTGCCAAAGGGTCCATGACAAACTACAGGAAGAACCTTTGTCTTAGAGGCTTTACAGAGACTGGTCAGAATGCAACAGCATTCTGTAGTAAATATTTAAGAAATAAAGTAGATATTTTAAAAATATGTGTTCCCCTTAGCCCTTGCCAAAAAAATAAAATCAAGTAAGAATGTGGATTATAAACTCCTTGAGGGGAGGGATTGTTTCATGTTCGTATTTAATCTTTCTCTACCTTAGGATAATGCCTAAGGCTCATTGTAAATGCTTATTAAATTGAATGAAATGACAAAGAACCAGCAAGGGAAAACCTTCATCCAAGATTCAACCCTTGCAGAGTGGTGGAGATACCCCCTTCAGTCCCCTACTACTCCCATGGGTCCCCTGAGATTAAGAGGGGGAAGGAAAAGCACATTTCCCGTTTGCCAAGCCTTTTGAGCAGAATTTTGGCACCCGATTTCTCAGTTAAATGTGTGGCAATATGACTAAGGAAAGAAGCCCTAGATTTTCCACCATAGGGACAGCAAATCATCCATTGTAGGCCCCAGTGAACAGAGAGGGTCTCCCACAATGCATATTAATGACTGACCTGTGACATAATGGGAGGGGATAGCACCCCACAAAAATGACCGTTTTCAGCATGAAACACATTTCTTGTTTCCAGAGCCAAGAAATTAGTTAATAACATTAACTATCTCCTCAATGTCTTTCTCCAAACTTCAGAAAGATTTTGCTAGTGTCCGTTACCCAAAGAAAACTAATTTATTCCAGGAAGAATCTTGCTTTCCTCAATTTTTCCTGTTCTGATTCCCCCCACCCCACCCCACAAGCCCTCTGCTGTAACTCACAAGTGGCTGTTGTAACTTACAAGCGTCTGTCTGCTGTAACTTACACATGTTTCCTCTAGTAAAAAGTGCAGCAGGCTCCTTATGCAAACATGACCCCAGAAACAAGCTTTCCTAAGTATTATAGGCCATAATCCTGAAAATACTTGTGGTTACTGTAAATGTGCTCTCTCCTGGTATTAGCAAGTCAGATGCTTTTGCTGCCTGTCGTCTGATTAGCCTCTTAATTCCAATGGAGGAGTTGAGAAAGAGCACTGAGCTAGCTAGCCGCCCGAGCTGCTGCCACCAGATGCAGGTACAAGATGCTGGCTGCTCCTGCCTGACTTCCATGAACTGTGAGTGGGGAAATGAAAACAGAAGAAGGGAACACTGCAGAGACTTCCATGGGATCTGGTCCAAATAGGAATTTGGGGTTTTCTTTTTGGTGGAGTGAAATGTAAAAGGGTACCCTGAGAGGCAGGGTGGAGGCATGAATCTTAATAATTGCTCTTTGACTTGACTTGACTTGGAGGGACTTAGGAGGGACTTGCATTTGAGCCAAGCCTCTGACGCTTACTAGCTGTGTGGTCACAGAAAAGTCATTTAACACAGCAGTCTTAATGTCAATATACCAAGGGTCCATGAGTGAATGAATGAAACACCAAACCTTTAACTTTGTCGCTAAGTTATCTGAAGCTCAGAGGGACTTGCCCTTAGTCTCACAGCTAGTGAGCAAGTAGCAAGCAGGATTTGAAGTCAGGTCTTCCTTAGTCCATATCTAAATACTATTTAACTGTGCTGGCCATGCTGCTACTACTGTATATAATGAGAAAAAAAATCATTCTTACATCACTACCTAACCTGCTTCACAAGGGTATTGTGGCACTGGACTGGGAATTAGGAAGACATGAATTCAAATCTTGCCACAGGTGTTTACTACCTGTGTGATCCTGGGTGAATCTTTTCACCTTTTTTCATAGACACTGTATACTAAAGGTTTTAGCTTCAAGTCAAATGCAAAAGTCCAGCACTTCATAGATTTCAGAGCAATATAGAAGTGCAAGCTATAATTATTAGAGCCCATGGCTCTGGGTCCTCAGGATTGTTTCTGGAGGCTTGACCCAAGAGGATTGATTTCTTTTTTATACTCTTTCACATCGTAGCACCCCAAGTCTCCATAAAGTACATGTAATGCACAGTTCTTAAGGTGGGGAAGTCTATTCCCAAGAACATTTCTAACTTGCTCAGAAGCTTCAGGGCAGCTTGTAAATCTAACCCATGCTCCCTACCCCATGGTAGCCACTCCAGTCCCAGGAAGGGCCAACTGGCATGTTAGTTTTTATAGCCCGGGGAAACAGGGAGCACCCTAACAAGAGTCCCTTCTTCAGAGCTGTAGTCAGACAATCATCAGGAGCTCTTTATACTGGTCAGCAAGGTGGGCACGACTCTATTACCTGGAGAGGTACCCTTCACATGCCTCCCAACAGCCCCATGCCTGAAATCTCCCTGACTTTTTACTCAAAGGAGAGCCATACAGGAAGATTTGGGGAACATAGTTAGCTTATCCATTTTCCTTTAAGAACTGAGGAGAGCAACAACCTAAATTAAATAAGGAATCAGACAGCCAAGAATGGGTGGCATCGACAAGAACCACAGGAACCACTGAAAGACTTGTAATAATGCTGACTGCCATTTCTAATGCACTTATAGGTTCCTAAAACACTTTCCTCACAACCAGCCTAGGAGGTCTTATTATCCCCATTTCACAGATGACGAAGCTGAGTCTTAGAGAGGGTCACCCAGCTAGTAAATGTGTGGGATTTGAACCCAAGTCTCCTAATTGCAAGTCTAGTCCAATTTCTGCTAGGCGATGATACCTCCTCTGGAAGTACAAGTGAAGGTGCTGCGTGTTGTTCCAGAGAAGGACAACAGGAAGAAAAGGAGTAGCCCACATTTGTAACTAGTAAGGAAACACAACAATTCTCTTTCCAACTTTAGGAATGTGACCAAATTCCCTAAAGTGCTCCTGGCTTACTTTGGGCCAAACTCTTGTTTGGATTGGCTTTTAATTGTGGGCTAGAAATCAGGCACATGCTACCATCCCACCAAAGGAAAACAACAAAAGTTTGGAAGAAAGGATAAGAAGCCATGCCTTGCTGCCAAACAGAATCATGACATCACTAAATGCTGGATTTGAAAGAGATCATAAGTGCCATCTGGTCCAATCCATCCCTGAACAAGGATCCGTTTGACTTAGATACCTTTGGCTCCCACAAGTCATACGCCTAGCCATGCACCTATAGACAAGCACGGCCTGTGATGAAACTCATTCAAACTTATAACAACATCATCAACCAGTGGTCCCAGATTCAGAGCCAGAAGAGACCTCAGAGGTCATCTAGTGCTACCGTCTCACTTTACAAGTGAGGGAAACTGCGGCTCAGAGAAATGAAGTGACTTGCTCAAAGTTATACAGGTAGTATGCCCTGGAGGGAAAATTTGAACCCATATCCTCAAAGTATAGAATCCAAACTCTTTCCATTGGACAGCACAACCTGTTTCCTTAGTCACTCTTAAATAGTAGACTAACTTAGTTTTATTATAGCATTAAGTCACTTCCCCCATCCCACCCCCACCAGAAACTTTGGCATCAGTGATGAGGATGCCAAAGAGGAGAATCAACACTGGTTTAAAGAGCCCAAGGAACTTTTTTAATAGAAGAAACTGAAAATTTGGAGATCGTTTCTCAGTGGGGCTGCAGCTTACATTAGTCACAAGAATTTAAAACAATTCATTAATTTGTCCTGTGAGCAAAGATAAAAAAGCCACTAAACCTTATGGCTGATGAGAGAGAGAGAGAGAGAGAGAGAGAGAGAGAGAGAGAGAGAGAGAGAGAGAGAGGAAGAGAGAGAGAGCATGCTTCAAATTAAATTTAAAAGAAAACTGATGGGAAAATGACTATTCAAAGATCTCTTTCTGAAAGAAAATGAACCTCTAAAGAAATTAAATGGAAAACTCTTCTCTGAGATAAATGTTATGGTGAGTCTATACTACGATGATGATGATAATGATGATGATGATGATGGTGGCGACAATGACAACTATGTCTATGACTATTAATAACTCCTTCCAACTATTAATGACTACCTTCCAACGAGGTTGGCAATGCATGCTAGAGATGAGGAGCATAATTTTTGAGACAGAAGTGACCTTAGCGCTCATCTAGTCCTCATTTTACAGTTGAGGAAACTGAACCCCTGAGAGACAAAATTATTTGCTTAAAACCAAACAGCTAGTAAGTGGCAGAATTAGGATTTGAACCCAGGTCTTCTGAATTCTAGGTCTAGCATTTTATTTCTGTTTAGTGTACGAGTCCCACAGAGGTTAAGTAACTTGCCCAGTCAGCTAATAACACAGATCTCTCCTACCTCTAAGTCTAGAGCTCTTTTCGGTTATTTCCTGCTTCAGAGAAATTAAATTGTATAATAATCATAATATTTATATGACATTTTAAGGCCTACATATATTATTTCACTTACCCTCACAGCAGATCTAGGAGGTGGGTGCTTTTATTCTCACCTCCCCATCTTTTATAATTCTCATTTTATAGATAAAGAAAATGAAGCAGACAGAAGTCACATGATTTGCCCGGAGTCTCAAAGCAAATAAGTGTCTAAGCAGGATTCAAACTCGGGTCTTGCTGACTCCCCAGTTCCATACTTATGTCCCCTAGATGCCTCAGCTATCCAAACGACAAGAATTCAAAAAGCCACTTGAAAGGAAAACAAAAACATGAATTATTTGAATTGACTCACTCAATTGATTGAATTCACCATGTGAATTTTCCACTTGCCTTTTCCCTATATAGACCTATAGGCTGGAAAGGCCCTTTCTTTTTTCAGTTCACAATTAGCTGTTTTCTTTTAATGAAGGATTTCCGTGGGTGAACGAGGAAATATCGCCAATGGCAGTATTTCAAAATGCTCCTTAACATACCTTTCTCCTAATAAAACCTATGTCCGAATAGCTCCTTACTCAATTCGTGTGTCATATTTCCAGCAAAAGCAGAGGTTGGACCCATGGGCTGCAGAAATATTTTCATGAAACAATCTATTAGCATCAGACTTAGGACCAGGAGGCTGCTGTCCACAGCTAGCTTGACCTCTCTGAATGGGTTTCCCATTTGCACTAATTCATTCAGACTAACAATCCTCAGAGAGGCTGCTAGCTAGTAGCAGTGACTGAGTGGCAATCCAGGGTTCTGTGCACTGTGCAGATATGGCTGAGGTTGGGGTGCCCTGTTCAGGAATGTGCTGGTAAGTCTTTAACAAGCAGCTCTCCACCAAAAAAAAAAGCAGCACAGTTTTTCTAAGTTTAATCACTTTCTTAAGCCCAGATAATCAAGAAAACAACAAATCGAACCCTGATTGGTGGCATTTGGTGATTTCTGGGGGTGTAAATGCTCACACTGAAAATTTAGCAATTGTCTCTCAGGAGCTAATTTAAACTGCCTCTAGCACACACCTTGTTCCTGGTAGTGACTGAAGCTCAATCTCATAGTACTCCATTTTCTCACTTAGTCTTAGAGAAGAGAGGGAAAGGAAATAAGCATTCCTTGAGTACCTACTATGTGCCAGGCACAGGGCTAAGCACTTTGTAACTATTATATCATTTGTGGGGAAGGGTTTAGGGAGAAAGAAGGAACACGGACTTATAGCAAAGGAAGAGAAAGGTCACACAAAACCCAAGAAACCATAGTACATGGCAAGATTCAACTCACATTCCTCCTCTGCTATGGAGCCTTCCCTGATATCCTCAACTCTTCAATGTTTCTAAAGAACTTTGCCTGGCCTATCTTTTGCCCTCATCACATTCTACTTTGATGCCTGCCTGTTTTTTGTCTGTGTCACAAAGTCACAAAATCTCAGAGTTAGAAGGGAAGTCAATAGACTACCTGGCCCAAACTATACCTGAGCAAGCATCCTATTTGCCACACACCTGGCAAGCAATCACTGAGTATTTGCTGCAGGATCCCCATTCAGGGAGAACTCACCACCTCTCGTGATAGCCCTGTCTAGTAGGCAGTGTGGTACAGTGGTTAGCTAGCAGAACTTGGAGTCATAAAAATCTAACATCAAATCCCAAATAGTAATCAATAGAGACAGGATTGGAATCCACATCTTCTGGATTCCAGGACTAACTCCATCATATCCCCTTTCATAGGCAGGTATAAAGAGTATATATTAGGGTGTGACCTAATGTCTGAAATTTTTTTTTGGTATTTTGTGTCTCAATCTTTATGTAGTTACCTTAAAATAAGAATAGTTATATTGAGCTTTTATTTATTTAGTTTGCTTGATGGATAAATGTCATTTAGAGTTAAGCTAGTTATAACTAAGCCAATGGTGTTCATCTTAAATTGAAAAGAATTTCCTGGGTGTAAACCTGAAGGTAATGAGTCACACAGGCTTATATTTTGTTTATTATAGTAGATTTATTATGTTATCATTATATCCTTTATTATATAAGCTACTTGAGGCCAGGTATGACATCATTTTTCATTCATATATCCATGGTGCTCAACACAGTCCCTTATATATTATAAGTAAATAATAAATGTTTGTTGAACCTAACTGAATTTTGGAATCACTAACATCTGTAATTAGTTATTAAAACATTCCAGAAGTGATGTTTGGTTTACTTTTGAGCCATTCACAATGACCAATAATTCGAGGTGATGGAAGGGGTGGGGTCTGAGAGTCCTAACAAGCTCAGAATGGTTTTTTAAGGGGCCCTATGACCAATGAACAGACACAGACTCAATGTTCCTCTTATAAAGTAAAAGAAGCTAAAAAACAGTCAGTCCTGGAGGATATCCATGGCCTTTCATGTTTTTTCTCTTTCGGATAGAAGAAAGATAGACTTTGGCTGAAGGTAATCCTCAACGGCAAAACCCCCAAAGAAAAATATTGAAATCCATATAGCTCATGGGAATTTCACAAAGACCATCTAAGTCACCACACATATGGGAGTTTGGTGGAGGAAATGGTGGGTGGGAATGGGAGGAGGGGAAAGGGAAAGGAGATGCCAAATAAGTTATGAAAAAACACAAGTGGAACCTATTGAAGACATATATAACCCGTAACCCAGAATCTCAGGCTCTGGGCTTACATGGAACAGGTTCAATTTGAGTGGTTTCTTTAAAAAACAAAGCAAAAACAAAAACAACCACTCTCTTTGCATCATTTTGCCCCCACTCGGGTTTCCCTGGGAACCTCAGAATTTGGCTCATTTGCCCTTACCAAGAATTTCCTCTGAGAAAATGAGACTATAGCCAGTGTCTTGGTCTCTGCAGATATGGTTCAAAGGGTCCTCCATTCCTGGGCAGGCACTCAGCTCACAATATATCTTAAATAGAGGATAGCCTTTATTTCAGCTCACAGAAAGGATGAAAACAACAGAAAGGGCTCGTTCGTAGTAGCCCTTGAACAAAAATTGGGTCATAGGATAATAGAGTTCTGAAAAAAGGAAAATTCCTCAGAGGAAACGACAATTCTCCTGTCCACACATTTAGCTGAATCCCACCTGCCACCCCACAGACCTGTCTACCAGTCTCCCAGCCTAAGGGTTTGGAGTCCCCTGAAAGGAAAATGAACTTGAGATTTCTAGAAAGGCAATTCTCCAACATTTCAGTGAGTTTCACCTTTCCTTCATGGAGTCTTATGCAGGCCTCCAGGCTTTTGCACTACCCCAAGGATTTGGACTCCCCTTTGGAAGGGTCAACTGCCTTGGTTTGCTCCCAGTTCACAGTCATGACAAAAGTCAACCCAGACAACATCTTGCAGAGCCCAGATTCCCAAAGAAAAAGAAACGTATAATTGCCTTTTTTCTTCTAGCCAAGTATTTTCTGTACAAATACTTTGCTGTCAAGTTTGATAAAGCATGGAAAAACTTCCTAAGTCAATGGAATTTTTTTTTTTCATGGAAATGCAAAAGGGGCCAACCTAGAGACCTAATTCTTGAAAAAAAAAGGTTTTGTTAGAAAGAAAAATTTGGTCACTCTTGGTTGTATTTTTCCTTTCTTCATATCATTATTGTTTGATTTCTAATAAAAATCACAGTGAAGTTGGGTCTCCAATGAACACACCAAGTCAGGTCTCACTAAAACCCGGACCTTGGCAGCAGAATGAGAATAAAGCAGGGCTAACACAGAGAAAGGACTCCAAAAGGAGGCCTTGAATTCCACATTCCCATCTCCTGACAAATGTTAGCCAGCTCAGGTCTCTGGTCTCATTGTCATTCCACTCACTGAGCAGTCCCCAGAGCTTGGAACAGGAGACTGGGTATTATTAACACAGCAGATTAATAACACTGGGGGAAAGACATTTTCACAAACATGCTAAATATTAATAATAATCAATAACAGTTTATAGTTCCTAACACGAGCCTGGGACATGACCCTCAGGGACCAGTGAGGGAAGGGGCATCAGCTGCAAAGCGGAGAGAAGGGAATTGGGATCAGGGCCTGAGATTCAGCCTCAGGAATGATGTCCTCAGAAGAAGGGACAGATTGCCAAAAGGAGACAGAAGTTCTGGGCTGGCTCCAGAACATACCTCACCTCCCAAATTTTACAGCTACCACACACAGCTGAAGGAGAGCCTCTGAAGGATGAAGAAATGTTGGGGACTTATTCTTAATTGAGTAAATAGCCACAAATCTAGCTTCAGCATGCCTCATCCAAGGCAGGTTCAAAAAGGACCCTATCATCTGATGCTTCAGCATTTCTTAATTTACCGTCTGCCCCTTAGGACAGAGTCCTTGCCCATTTCACTGTCAACCAAGGATAGCTCTGAAGATGAAGGCAAGTGGTGATCCCAGAGAAATAACTCTGGTCCTTGAGCTTACAGAAACACAGTCCAACCACCAGAACAGGGGCAATGAGAGTGATAGCAAATCACTGCATGGAATCTCTTGCCAATGAATCTTCCAATCCTCAGTTGGTTCAAACCATGTGAACAGTTCTTTGCAAAGCTTAGTTTTCTGTGTATGTCTCAGCTGCTTATGCTGGTGATGGTGTTCCTCCACAAAAGGTCTTCTCTGAGGTTCTCCAAGAGTGGGAGGTAATTAGACAGGACACAAGCTGGAAAGGCCCTGGTGGTAGAATGACCATATAGCCATCATCTGAAGGACAGGGTAGCTAAGTTGGGAGGAGATCATGAATTTCTTAAGTGGCGAAGGGAAGGGAAGAGATATTTGTTAAATACCTACTGTGTGCCAGATAGTGGGCTAAGCACTTTACAAATGCTATCCCACATTTTCCATGGCCACAAGTGAAGACTCTCTACCAAGCCATCAAGGAACTGTGATTTACATTGGTAGAAAGAATACCTACACTGAAACAATTACTAACCTTTGTTGTATTGAATTATAATTATCCCGACAAACTTTGGAATATGAGTAAGTCTTCCTGGGGAAGGTGAGGGTCCCCAGAAGAAAAAAAATTCCTTGACTTTCTATGGATGCAAATACAAATTCCTTAACCCTCCTTTGGTGTTTGTAATAAAGTTGTTCCGTGTTCCATGATTTGTTAGCTTGTGAAGAAACTAAGGCTAATATCCTGAGATATAAAGAGAAGAGCTAGTAATGAGCCAGATTCAGATGTTCTTAGGGCATGAGAGCCCTGGATGGAGCAAACAGGAACCATAAGGAGTGTGATAATAAGGAAGTCTTCAGAATAGAAGCTAGTTCATATATAAACCAAACTGACTCAAAAAAAACACCAACCTTCAAATGAATAGTGTTGGAACCAGGACTGGTTTCTCCTTTTGGGTTCCTGGGGAAACTTCCTAGCCCATGATGATGTTAGACTTGGATCCCAAACCTTGGCACATGCCAGGTAATTTAGTTTCAATTGTTCCTTAGGATGGAGTTGTCCCAAGAGGTGGCTGGTGGTACAGTGAATAGAACTCTGAGCTTGGAGTCAGGAAACCCGGGGTTCAAATCCAGACTCAGACATCTTTCTAGCTGTGTGGTCCTGGGCAAGTCATTTTACCTCTGTCTGTCTCAACTATGAAATGAAGCTAATAAAATCATCTCCTTCCCAGGGTTTTAGGAATGAGATCATATTTGTAAGAGAGCTTAACATAGTGTCTGATACATGGTAGTCCATGTAGAAATGCTTATCCCCTTCTCTTCTCATCTTGGCCTCTCATCCTTCCCACCCCTGCCACCCATTCAACACATTCTTCTAATTCTCTGCAGGCAGAGGCCCTGAGACGCCTTTTGTCAGTTGTCTGGGGGAGCATTGAGGACTGAGGAGTTCCACTTCCCCTCAAATCAGCCACCAGGCCCGCTGCGGGGGTATCCAGAGCCCCCTGGGAGCCCACATCTCTGACACCACCATTGGAGAGCTCTTAGGTGCTGCACACACCACCTGGCCCTATTTAAAGCCAATCCATTATTCTAAGAAGGATTATTTATATGTAAAATGCTCCTGGGACAGCAGTATTTGTATTTCTGGGCTGCTGCATCCCGATTTCCTCCCTCCCTTAATATAGCCGCAGGCGCTGCGGGTGAATGCCTCGCGATGCCACTGTAATTTTTATCAAGGCTTGTTCCTGGTAAAAAGCCTCTTTGTTTCAAAGAAATGTGATTTGGTCTTTTTTCTTCCTCTCCTCGATTCCTTGGTTAATATACCACTTCCACGTGCCCTGAGGGAAAGCAAGGTATTCCATGGAATTGCTCGAATCTCACTGTTTTTCTTCTAAATCACAACTGACTTTTTTCCCCCGACCCATGCAAAAGCACTATCTAAGCTGGCAGTCTGGGCTGGAGGTTTAATTTCTACATTAACTCTTTGCTGCCTGAATTTCTCATAGCCTAGGGTCATAGATTTAGAGCTGGATTGAATCTCAGAAGTCTTCTGGTTCAACTCCCTCATTTTACAGATTGAGAAACTGAGACTCGGGCAGGTGAAGCGATTTGCTCAAGGTCACACAGATATTAAGTGGTGGAGCCAGGATTTAAACCCTTTGACTCCAAGACTAGCCCCCTTTCCACTGGGACATGATGCTAATGATGGAAAGTATTTGTGTTAGTGTAGTGAGTAGAACATGGGCTCTACATGAGTCAGGAGGACCTGAGTTCAAATCCGGCCTCAGGCACTTGACACATTTACTAGCTGTGTGACCTTGGGCAAGTCACTTAACCCCAATTGCCCTTCCTCTCCCCCTCCAAAAAAAAAAAAGAAAAAAAGAAAGTATTTGTGTTAGGATCAGTTCTTATCAGTGAGGAGACAGAGCTGATGGAGGAAAACCTGGTCATATCACCCCCTCCTAGGATTCGGTGCAAACCCATCATGAGACCAAGGATAAAAGCAACAAGTCAAGTTTTCCCA
Organism: Trichosurus vulpecula; assembly: GCF_011100635.1. Taxonomy (NCBI): domain Eukaryota; kingdom Metazoa; phylum Chordata; class Mammalia; order Diprotodontia; family Phalangeridae; genus Trichosurus; species Trichosurus vulpecula. The sequence continues at coordinate 29,144,918 of NC_050574.1, forward strand.
ACCAAGAACTCCAATACAATGACATCTGTTTTCCTATAAATCATGCTAGTTACCCATAGTATTTCAGGGCTCCGGAAAAATCAAGGGTTCCTTTTAGCTTTGGTCAGAATCCGGATTGATTCTAGCTGTGTATGTCTTCTTGCCTCCTAATTTAAATAGAGATTTGGAGGAATACACTGAAAGAGAAATCGGGATAGTTACAGTGGCTGACTTTGGCAGAGATTGCAACGGTGGCATCCACCCTGTGTATAAACTTGCTGAAAATGAAATCACCATTTTCAGATACACACTGAGTACCTCATGTGCTCAAGTAAGATAGATAATACTTCAGAAAGCATTCTGCACACTTTAAAATTTGATACAAATGCTAGCTGTTGTCAGCATTATTTTCTTTTGTTTTATTTTAAAGTTTAGCCTGAATAATTAACATTTTCCATCATATTCTTTAATTTTCAAATATTTTGTTTTCCCCCAATTATAAACATTTTTAATATTCATTTAAAAATTTTTGAATACCAAATTCTCTCCCTCCCCACCCAATTGTTATTATCATAATTACATAATTTTTTCTAGGTCTGTGGCAGAATAGATACTGAGGAAACAAAGATCTAGAAGCTGTGGTCCTTGCCCTCAACAGGCTTATGATGTGCTTGGAGACAAGACTAATGCACAAAAGAATGACCAGAAATAGATGGCAGAATAGAATAATGGGCCAGTGAGGGCTGTGGTCAATTAGTGCCCTTAGGACTCGGAGGAAGCAGGGACTACTGTGGGCTAAGGCAGTCCTGTGAAAAGATAGGATTTGAATTAGGTCTTTAAGAAGCATCCACATGAGAGGAAATATGACCAGTGGAGAGAGAATTGGTTAAGAGTCAGGAGATCTGAGTACCGAGTGTGTGACCCTGCACAAGCGACTTTATTTCTCAGTGGCCCAAGAAATTCATTAAGGCTATAAGTTGCAAAATAGTTATAAATGCACATTGATGGAAGTGCCAGAAGTGAGGAGGAGGAGGAGGACAGAGAAAGAAGAGTTGGGAAGACTTGGGGTTGAATCTATTTCTGACACTGACTAGCTCTAGACTATGGATATTTCATATCATTTTTCTGCAGGAGCCTCAGAGCCTAGTTAAACTTTTTTGTTTTATATATGAGGAAACTGAGTCCCAGAGAAGTTATGGATATTGAGATACATTAAGATGCATAGCTGAGAGAGACAGAGAGAGAGAGAGAGAGAGAGAGAGAGAGAGAGAGAGAGAGAGAGAGAGGAGAGAGAGACAGAGACAGAGACAGAGACAGAGGGGGTGGGGAGAGAGAGGGAGAGAGAGGGGGGGGAGAGAGAGACGGAGAGAGACAGAGACAGAGAGAGACAGAGAGACAGAAAGAGAGAGAGATGGAGGGAGGTGTTGTTTCACTCTTTGTATCCACAATACCTGGCATAGTGCCTGGCACATAGTAGGTCTTAATAAATGCTTATTGATTTACTGATCGATTACAGAAGACTGGAGTTCATAGTCTCTCTGTATACTTTGTCCTACTCACACCAAATCTAAAAATATTATGTTTAGTTTTAGAAACCACAACTGAGGAAAGACATTGATAAACTGTAGAGTGCCCAGAGGTGGATAACAAGGATGGTAAACAGCTTTGAGTCTATGTTATTTGAGAATTGGTTAAAGGAATTGGGGGTGTTTATCCTGTTTATGGATATATTTTAAGGCTCCTAATGAAGTGAAGGGACTTATTTTGCTTAGCCCCAGAGAGAGGCAAAAGCAGGAGAAATTGGTTGAAGAGGAAAGAGACAAATTTTCGCTGAAAGTAAGGAACAATATGACAAAAATTCAAATTATCATAAATAGAGTGAGTTCCATGTGGAATAAGTGCATCTCCCCCTCTTGTAAGTCTGTAAGCAGGGGCCAGATGACTCCTTGTTGGGAATGGAGTAGTAAGCATTCTTTTTTGAGTATGGGTCACTGTGGTGCCTTCTATCTCTAAAAATCTCTTAGTTAGAGACCCAGAGAAGTTAAATAAGCTGCCCAAGATCCCACAATACATGAGACCAGAGCCAGGGTTTGATTGCACCTCTAGCTTACCAGTAGAAGGCTTTTCCCACTGAACCTCCTCTCAGTCTCTGGAGATTAGAAAGACAAAAAGTCTTTGGCCATCGATGGGTCATTCAGGTTGCTTGTATCTCTATAACTTTCACATGAAGGAAAACTTTGGTGGCAGTGCCATCCTCTTTCTCACTGATGTCCCTCCTCATTTCATGAAGGGCTCCTTCCAGACCAGGACACTTGGGCCAAAGTTGAAGGGAAGGCTCGGAGATGCTGAGCCCAACAAGAAAACACATGTGTGGAAGATGAAGGCAAGATAAGGTTGTGGTGAGAACATTGACTCCACTTGGTGCTGAGGTTTGGAAACAAGCTAGGAAAAGAGAGCAAGGGCCGGATACAAGCCCAGTGTTGATTCTATGCCAGTTTGGGGGAAAACATGCAACTCCTTGAGACTAGACTTTGGGAGCCTTCCCTTTGGGTCTTATGGGAGTCGGCAAAATGCTCCTCATTCCACTCTGAGGATATGGTAGGAGAGTGTCCTACTTCTGATCAGTGGGCAAGCCCCAAACCATGAAGTACCCTCTGGGGCATAGATGGCCCCAAGATGTGGAGTAGGCTAGGCAGGCAGGACAGCCACTTAGAGTCTACCAAAGTACATTCTGCCAGCCAATCCACCAGGCTCACGTTCCAAACCTAATCTCCAGGATGAGAAGTCTGCTCCAAGTCAAGCTGCATTATGGAAAAGAAAATGGACTCTCATTGTTTTTTTGGGGGGGGTCTATTTAGTGCAAGTCAGAGGGTTAAATGCTATGCAAACACGCACATAACCACCCCTCAACTATGTATAGACACATTAATCTTTTCAGTTCATATCAACTGGATCTGTGGCTACCACTGATGGGCTCTAGCAGCGGAAGAGAAAACCACCAGCCAAAAATGCTAGAAGCCTCCCATTCCCTCCTCACATGTACAAACAGTGATAGGAAGAAGAGATGGAAAAACAAAAAGAAAAGACTCTTTACCTTCATCCTGGGGCTAAAAGGCATTAAGGAAGTTTGAGGGGAAGAAATTTTTGCCTTTAGGAGAATAGCCAAAGTTGCTTTGTGTGATTCTCTCATTCACTTGCCTTTGCTTTAGAAGAGCTGAATTGAGACTCAGTCCAGGGGTAGCAGGATGGTGGTCACCGCAAGGGAGGGGCTGAGAAAAGGTTTAGCCGTTCTTTTCCTGAGCATCAGCAGAAGGTGCAGAAGCTGGGGAAAGACAGTCCTTGCAGTCTAGTTCGCTAGAGTACTCCTTTTTGCATTAATTTTCTCTCTTTTTTTTTTTCCATTTCCTGTCCCTACGTTTTCCTCTCTTCAACTGTAAGTGTCCTCCTAGGCTCAGTCCTAGGCGCTCTTCCCTTTTCTCTCTATCCTCTCACTTAGTGACTCCTTCAGCTCCCGTGGGTTTAATTAGTATCTCGAGACAGATGACTCCCAGATCTCTATATTCAGCTCCAGTCTTTCCTCCTAAGCTTTAGCCCCACGATGCCTGTTGTACATTTTAAACTGAATGACCCAGAGATATCTCAAAATCAACAAAACCAAGACAGAACTCATTATCTTCCCCCCCTCCCAAATTCCCCATTATACCAAATCTCCCTATTTCAGTCGAGGGCACCATCACTATCCCAGTCCCCAGGTATGTGTCATCCTCAATTCTTCCTTCTCATTCACCCCGCAAATTCAATCAGTGGACAAATCCTTAGATCTCCACAGCATCCCACAGGAACACCTCTTCTCTCCAATCACAGCCTAGAACTCTTGTTCCGGTGCTTATCACCTCTTGCCGGGACTATCGTAATGTTCGCTAATCATTTTCCCTATCCCTGACCCTCCCCACTCCAATCTATCCTCAACTCAATTTTCAAAGTTCATTTTTTTTTCAAGTACAATTCTAATGGTATCACTCCTTCCAGCCCCAAACACATCCACACATCCACCCCAACTCAACGAATTCTGGTGGTGCCCTATCACTTCTAGGATGAAAGGTAAACACTTCTGTATGGCATTTTTAAGCTCTTCACTGCCTGGCCCCATCTTGCTTTCACAGGCTATTTGCATTCTGCTCTCCTCCATGTACTTTTTCTTTTACATGACACTCCACCTCCTCTCTGTGCGTCTTTGCCTTGACTATTCTCCAAGACCTGGAATGCTCTCCTTTTTTCACCTCTCCCTCAGAATCCTCAGAGTCTCAGAATTAAGAGTCAGTTCAAAAGCCACTGAGAAGACCTTTCCTGTTCCCCTAATACTATCAGTGTCTTCTCCTGTAGGGTTCCCTTGTATCTGCTTTGTATTTGTTGGAATGTAATTTCCTTGAGGGCAGGCACTCTTGCTTTTTCTTTTTAATCCCCTGCTCCTAGCACAGTGTGTTGCATATAGTAGGTGCTTAATAAATGAATGTGGATTGAATTATTAATCACCAGAGAAGGCTTTTCAGAGAGGAAAAGATTTGAGGTAGATAGGCACTAGATTTGATGTCAGAAATCCTCACTATGTCACTTCTATGACCACGGCTAAGTCACTTCACAGATCTGTGCCTCAATTTCCTTAAGCTGTAAAAGAAATCAGATGATGATTAAATAATATCTAAGGTCTCTTCCAGCTCTAAATCTTATATTAATATGATTCCTTGAATTCTTCTAAACCAGAAGTTGGAGCTTTTATGAAAAAGTTTGAGAAAATAGCTTTCCCATTCTCATTTTGGCTTCAGAATACACAGTGAGAGGTGTGGAGAGTGGGTTAGGGAGTGAACTTTCATCCTTCATTGCTTCTACAAGTGTCTTTGTTGTTCCTACATAGTCTTTTCCTGAAGATCTTGCATAGAGAAGGAGCTTATGAAATGTTGGTGGAACAAAAGACACCATCTCGCATTTTGGATTGAACAAAGTAACATTAGCAGAGAAGCAAGAATGCCTCAAGACAAGTCAACAAGCACACAGTATGCACCTGGCACTATGCTAAGTTCTGGGGATACAAGAAAAGATAAAAGACAGTCCCTGCTCTCGAAGCTCACAATCTAAGCAAGAGACATCATATAAATAACTATATACAAGCAAGAAACAGACAAGATTAATTTGCAACAACCAACAGAGGAAATTTCAATTGAACATTGAATAAGTGGGATCTGGGTTCTGATCTGTACTCCTACAACTTTGGGCAAATCATGTAGTATCTCTGGATAGCAATTTCCTTATTTCTGAAGTAAGAGAGTTGGACTAGTATATGACCTCTCAGGTCCCTTCCATTTCTAACTCCATGAGTCTGAACAGCAGAAGAGCTTAGCCTCACCTTTCACCTAAGATACTGTTGGAATGACGTGTACGTTTAAGCCTTGAGGTGTGAGCTTTCCCCATACATCACCCAATTACTCAGATGAAGGGTTGTGGATCCCTTCCAGCCAAAATCGACCCTGAATGTCACACTACCCCAGAGCTGACTGATCACTTTAGACAGATACATCCACACAGACTTTAGAACATCTTCCCCCACTGAGATGCTACTGAAAATCCTCTTCCCTCCTCCTTTTCTTGTGGGTTAATATTTCCACAGTCTAAAAAAGCTTCCAGAGAGTCGAAGGCAAAGGAGAAAAAGAAATGCTTTCTACCAACATCTCCATGGAATAGGTAAATGGGTGGTAATGTCTGGCTCTGTCAGGGGCACAAAAGTCTAGGTACAATTCACTTGGTTCAAGAGCCTGGGCTGACTGATTCTTGAGTGGCTTCCATCAGTCATTAGTTTTGTTCTTGGAGATGAATCATGTAGAAGTGGATAGGAAGCTGGCCTTGGGGTCAGGAGGCTCTAGATTCAAATCTTGCTTGATAGTTCCTAGCTAGGAGACCAGGGCGATTTCCTTATCTCAAAGCTAGGCCTCATAATGGTGACATTTGACATTTCTATCTTATTCTTTAGTTTGCAAAATGTTTTGCATGCATTATTTTTAGAGGCCCAGCAAAGTCCATGAAATGAAGAAAACAACAAAATTCAATTTTATTCTTTTCCTGCCAGTGCCTAGAACATAGTGAACAAAGGCATCACAGAATGATTCATTTAAAAACCATCTGGTCCAACAACCCCCCCCCCAACTCCCCATTTTTACATGCAGGGAAGCTGAGGCAAAGTATGGTGCCATCATTCTACAACCTAGAAATCTCTGCTATAACTTAAGGAACTTGAAGTTCACAGAGGTTAGTCCAGGATGATACAAAATGACATTGAATAAGAAAAAAATAAGGGTTCTCAGCATTGAGTGGTCCCTTTCAACTTTTGGAGTGAAGGTAGCCACATAGGGAGCAGAGGTTGCCAATAATCACACAGTTTTAAAAACCATTTAGGGTAACAAAACACGAGAAGGTGTGGTTTGGCTATCAGAAGGTGGAGTTTTGCATTGATGGAGGGCATCCTCATGTGGAAATCACAGATCCACTAGAATACAACATCTCTAGGGAGTATTGTTATGCCCTTTTCCAGATGAAGAACTGAGGCTTCAGAGTGTTGAAGGACCTTGCCCATAGCCACATCGCTGGCAATTGTCAGAGGCAAGATACAAACCCAGGTTTGCCCAAATTTCCAAAGTTAGCATCCTATCGATAGTGGAAAGCTGAATGAAGAGTGTTAGCTTTAATAACTATCAATACTCTTGAAGGCTTTCATAAAACCGAACTAAGACTTTGGGGGCATCCAGGGATTTGCCAACCATAATAATAATCATCATCACCACCACCACCATCATCTTTCTTGTCTTTTTCATAGATTCATAAATTAAGAACTAGAAGAGACCTCAGAGACCATATTATTCTTTCTCCCTCATTTTGCAGAAGAGGAAACTGAGACCCGGGAAGTTGAAGTGATTTGCCCTGGGTCAGACAGGGAGTAAAAGTCAGAGGAGGGATCTGAACGGAGGTTCTCTGAGTCCACAGCCAGGAATTTTTTCTCTGAAACCCGCTGCTGTGTGTGCGGGGCTGGGGGTGGAGGCGGTATTCCCCGCCCCCCTGCTCCCCCCGGGTGATCTTTCCTCCTGCTCTGGCCCGGGCCCCTTCCCTCTACGCACCCCGAGAAGGGAGGCATCCCCTTGCCTCTGGATCTCAGGCTCCCACAAAACCCTTACCCTGGGCCACTGTGCCCTAATAAAGACGTGTATCGTTTTAACCGTGAAATAAAGTGCTTAAGTCGGCCAGGCTTGTCCCCTGCGTTCGGCCGGCCGCTAGCCAGCTTCATTTAGCAGGCCAGTGGTGGTAAGAAGGGGGAAAAAAATGCATTAATTTTTATTAACAGGGAGAGCCATTTGTTCCCTGTGACAATATTTGACTTGTCGAAATGATTTTCACCTCTGCCACGAGGTGCGCGCTCCCCACATACATCACCCGATTACTCCGAGAGCGGCCAGTGCTGCAGTCATTAGCCAGTGAATTAACGACAATCCCCAGCGCTATTAATCACCCTGCCAGGAGCCGCAGCGGCGGCGGCTGACCCGAGCGCGGCCCGGCCCAGCCCAGCCCGGCCCGGCCGGCCGGTGCAGCGTAGCCTGAGGCTGGGGGCCGGGAAGGGAGGTGCAGGTAACCATCCCCCCGCCCTTCTTATTTTAAAAGACTCTGGGGAAGGGAGCGGGGATAGAGGATAGAGGAAAGAAGAGATCAGAAGAAAGAGACAGAGAAACAGAAAGGAGAGAGAGAGAGAGAGAGAGAGAGAGAGAGAGAGAGAGAGCAGAGAGAGAGAGAGAGAGAGAGACAGAGAGAGAGAGAGACAGAGAGAGAGAGACAGAGAGAGAGAGAGAGAGAGAGAGAGATTCTGAGAGGGAGAGGGGAAGACAGAGAGAGAGAGACAGAGAGAGAGAGAGAGAGAGAGAGAGAGAGAGAGAGAGAGAGAGAGAGAGAGAGAGAGAGAGAGAGAGAGAGATTCTGAGAGGGAGAGGGGAAGACAGAGAGACAAAGACAGAAAGGGACACAGAGAGAAGGAAGGAGAGAGATACACAGAGACAGAAGAAAAGAAAGGGAGAAGGGAGAAAGGAGAGAGAAGGAAGAGAAAAAAGAACAGAGGAAAGGAAGAGAAAGGAGACAGAAGAGTAATGGAAAAGAAGATGAAAAGCTAAGAAAGGCTAAGAAAAGAAGAGGGAATGAAAGGAAAGGACACAAAAAAGGGAATGAAGACAGATGAAAGGAAAAAAAGAGAGAGGAGAGGGAGAAGTGGGGGAAGAGATAGAAAGGAGGAGAGAGAAGATGACAGTAAGGCAGGAGAGGGAGAAGAAAGAAGGAGAAGAGAGAAGGGAAGGAAAGGAGAGAGAGAAGAGACAAAGAAGAAAAAAGAGGGGAGGGGAAGGGAGGGCAGGAGAGAAGAGGAGAAGACAGTTTCCCTCTTTATCTACTTTATCCTTCTAGTCCCTCGAGGTTGCCCCTTCTTCACTTTTAAAACTGGACCAGAAACCATCAACCTTTCAATGGACCAATAAGTACTTTGTGGATTATTCTTTATGCTAAGGGAAGAGACTTTTCGTCAGCGTGACTCTGACAGGGCCAACTCTTCCTTTCAAGGCCCACAAACATGAGCCACATTTTTCTGTGCCCCTCCTCCCCCTGCCATGTTTTCAGCTCATACCTAGTCTGTAGACCTAGCTTGTAGTTTTCTTTGAAAGAAGAAGTGGCCTAATGGGATGGACCACTGAACTGGGTGGGATACAGATAAGATAATATTGTCCTCTCTTGGTCTCAGCAGAGGTTCATTCAAACTCTACATATGTAGGTTTCCAACCACTTGGATATGTATTATATTCTATATATTTACATGTAATATTGAATAACACCGTGGATACAGATGACATACTGACATGTTCATTTGTTTGACATATTTGGTGTATTTTGCTTGACATATTTTAACTCTTTGCTGGCATCTTTCCCTTTCTCACACATATTAAACTCGTGGTCAGCTTGAGGAAATGGGAAAAGTAGAGGCTTGGGAAGACAGTTTAATCCAGGGTAAAAGAGGCCAGTAAGGGGGTGGGAGGGTGGCATGTACATGTGAAGAAACTGAGCTAGTTTTCTTCTCCCTCTGGCATTCTTTCCAATTTTCTGGGCCAATGGAAATTTCCTCATTTTGCTAATTAGTGACTGATTTACAAGTTATTCCACTCTTGCCTCTTGTTTCTTCCATTCAGGTAGGAAAAGGCACTTAGCATGACTGCCCGATACTGGGGGCTACTTACTCTCAACAAAGGGAAAAAAATCACTGTCATTCATCTGAGTACCAGTTTTACCACTGAGAGGTAGAAAAGGATGCTAAAGGGCAGGGGCGAGGTGGGGGTGAGAAACATGCCACTGTCATGGTTTTTGTTGCTGCTTATAAGACTTTCTGTATGGCTGGTTTTTATTGAACAGCTTGGCGTGTCAGTAGAAAGATTTCTGTTGGAAATGGATTCAAATCCCATCTCTGCTGGCTGATACCTGTGTGACTCTGTGACTTAGTTTCCTTATCTGTAAAAGAAGGGGATTGGACTATATTATCTCTTAGTGTGCCTTTCAATTTTAAACTTCTGATATATGAAAAACTCTTCTGATGATAAATAGCTTTATCTCCTCTTGTTTTGGGCTCCTTGAAACTGGTGCCTTCCTCATTCGTTCCAAAGCTGGCCCAAACCACATTGGTTTCAAGATCAGTCTCAAAGTCTCGGGAAGACTGATTTCCCAGAGTGTTAGCAGTCACTTTGGGCTTGAGCCATTACTGGGGAAACCGCTTAAACGTTCAAGGCCACAGTTGGGATTTAGATGTACCCCAATTTTGGGATGCCTTTCAGAAACTTCTTGGAGCCAAAGGATGATCTTGGATCTTCACGGTGGGGTAGGAATTCCCGAGAGAGGCAGAGAGTTACTCTGCAGAATGTCACGCCTGTCTGTTTCTGTCTTGTCAAAATGTAAGCCTCCCAAAAGAGAGGAAGGGGATTCTCCTAACATTTAGAGTTCTTTGAGCTCTGGTTTTCAAAAAAACACACAACAACAAAAAACAAACCAGCGCTCCTTCAAACATGGCTTAGGACAAAATTCCACTTGAATTTCCTTCCCAAGAAAAGTTGGTTGATTTCCTCCAGCTGCTAGTACTTTCCCCTATCCCCCAAGTTACCTCCATTTATTTCACATATATCTTGTATATACTTATATATTTTCTTCCATACCCCCACCCCAGTACTTGATAGAACAGAAGCACTGTGAGGACAAGGCTTATTTTATTTTTGTCTCTGCTTTCCCAGGACATTGCCTAGCATGTAATTTGTTCTTCTTGTTGTTTAGCCCTGTCTGATTCTCTTGGCAAAGATACTAGAATAAGTTGGGTCCTTTCCTTGTGCAGCTCATTTGACAGATGAGGAAACTGAGGCAAACAGGGTGAAATGACTTGTCCAGGGTCACACAGCTAGTAAGTGAGGATGGATTTGAACTCTCAAAGACTAGTCTTCCTGACTCCAGGGCTGGAGGCCTGTCCATTTCACCACCCAGATGTCCCAGCACATAATTAGTACTTACTAAATGGTTAGTGATTAATTGATTGATCCAGTGGGGGTATGATGGAAAGCACTGGCCTGGCCTATAGTAATTAGCATTGACCCCATTTCTTTGTATGTATTTTGGTTTTGTTTTATTGTTTTAAGTGGTGCCCACTAGTTAAGCTCATTGATGATCAGCATTGTCTCATCATTTGTGCTTTGCTTCCCCAGAACCTAGAACTGAGCTGATTCAGTAATCAGGAGACACAGAGGGAGCCTGGTATGGTGGAAAGAAGAGGGGTTCTGGAGGCAGAGCATGTTGATTCAAATCTTAGGCTTACTAGCAGAATGACCTTGGATAAGTCAATGAACTTCTCCAGGCTTCAGCTGGAGCAGCTAGATGTTGAAGTGGATAGAGCACTGGCCCCAAAGTCAGGAGGACCTGAATTTCAATCCTGACCTCAGACACTTAATAGGCCCCAAATGGGAACATGGAGAGTCTGAAATGACTCAGTAGCAACAACAAGACTTCAGTTTACTCAACCACAAATGGGGGTGAGAGATTTGACAGTGATGGCTTCTAAGGCCCCTTCTAGCTTGACATCTATGACTCTAGACTTACATATGGGCAGCTGGATGGTACAGTGGATCATAAAATCGTAGATTTAGAACAAGAAGGAAGGGCAGGAACTGTTTTTCATTTGATCTTTGTCATCCCACCAAGTGGCATAGGTATTTCTTGTTGTTGTTGTATATAATAGGTGACTAATAAATATTTGTTAAATTGGATTGGACTGGGAAAGTACCAAACATATAAAGTTAGATATTTTTTGTCTTATTCCCTGCCATATATAGCACAGCACAGCACTCAATAAATAGCAGTTCATTTAATTGTTTCCAAAAGAAATCTAAAAACTTGAATTTGTGTCAGATAAAGGAGAGCTAGGGGTAGAATTCAGGGAGAAAGGGAGACTATTCATTGCAAGGCCATTTGGCTCTCGATGGTTCACTTTAAACAAGCCTGACACCATAGCAAGATGGAAATGGAATACATCTGTGATTTGGGACACATGGTAAAGTGGGAAAAATTATCCTTCTCCTCCCCCCAAAAATGTTTTTCCTTTCTTTATCCTTTTGAAAAAGTTAGGTCTCAAACATGTCTTCCTTGAAACAGGGGTTAGGAGGCCTGGCTTGAATTTGTATGCTGAGGAAGAAGAAGAAATGATTGCCTTTAGTTTTCACATTAGTTGCCAAGTCAAGAAAGATGCCAGTCTCCCCATAAAAAGCCAGTCCATTTCAGAGGAATGTTAAATCATGAAGGGAAACGTAGCTAGGAGGTACAGTGGATAGAATGGACAGAACCCTGAGCCTGGAGTCAGGAAGACCTGAGTTCAAATCCAGCTTCAGACACTTACTAGCTGTGTGACCTTGGTCAAGTAATTTAACCTCTGATTACCTCAGTTTCCTTCATTGTAAAATGGGGATAATATTAGCACCTACCTCCTAGGGTTATTGTGAAGACCAAATGAGATATTTGAAAAATGCTTCACACAGTGCCTGGCACATAACAATCAGTCAGTCAGTCAACAAACACGAATGCATTTAACTACATTTAATAAATTAATTACATTAATTGCATTTAATAAAATGCTTACTATATAGTAGATGCAGTATAAATGCTAACTGTTAGCTGTTACTCTTCTAGCTGGTGCTATACCATGGCATTCCCAAGTCTACCCCTCTTTAAATGGGTCTATGGTCAATTGGATAAGCGTCTATTAAGTGCCTGTCATATGCAAAGTGAAAGGCAATATGGAATAGTGGAGAGAGAAGCCAGCCTCTGAGTCAAAGACCTGAGTCCAACCTCTGCCATGTACTGGAGGTATGACCCTAGCCAAGTAATTTCATCTCTTAAGGCCCAGACAACCCTCTAAGACTATAAGGTGTAGAGTAGCTGCTCCTCTGAATTAGATTAGCATGCATTAGATAGTCCTTTGCCAAGAAAACCCCAAATGGCATCGCAAAGATTTGGACACTGCTGAAATGTCTGGACAACAACAACGAAATTAGATTATTGGTAGAAGGAGTTTCCTGACCCAGATGTTTTATACCGCTGAAATCGCTGGTCCAGACCCAACAAACAACAAAACCCAGGCAAGGCACTAGGAATGCAAGGCTGAGAAGGCAGGGTTGTGCAGCTGACACAAACCCTGCCTCAAAGCCAGGACGACGTGGGCCCAAGTCCTAATTCTGATCACCTTTGGGTGGAGGGAGCTTCTACTTCCTGGACTGCCCAAGATGATTGAAATCATAGGTCTAGTCCCTATCCTGGGACGGGAATCCCCAAGGTGGCAGTGACTTGATTTGTAGGCAGGCAGAAGTAAATACAATGTATACGCAAAACAATATGTTATTTCAATAAAGAGAATGAGTTACTAAGTGCAAAGATTGAGAAAGGTCTCATGTTGGAGATAGCACTTCAGCTGTGCTTTTAAAGAAATTTAGGGATCTCTGCAAGCCAGAGGTGAGGAAGGCATGCTTGCCAGACATGGACAAAAGCACAGAGGTGGGAGGTCACCAGTGGCCAACAGGCAGCAGGCGGGTTGCAAAAAGGGAATTTCTTCCATTAGCCCAGTTCTCCACTACCACCACTACCCCAACTCCCCGAATTATGTCAGTTAAAGAAGCCCTTCCATTTCGAGAGAAAATGTAAAGCTGTCAGCGACCTCATTTCTCTGCCAGTCCCTTTGCTTGACCGTACCTCTCCAAGCTACCCAGCTGCCCACAGCACTTAGCCAGCAATTTCTCATCCTTCAGATCCACTGCCTCCAAGCACTCTTAGCAGAAACACACATCAAAAAAAGTTTTCTGTCCAATCAGCAACAACTCCCCATCACTTATGGGATTAAGTGTTTGCAAAACCAAGGCTGACTCGCAGGTTTCCAATTTTAGGAAAGCCTCACTCATACGAGCACCGTGCTCAAAAACTCCCATGCCCACAACCTGCCTAAGCCTTCAACCTGTCCCCTGGCCCACGTGAAAACAATGACAGCCATCCCTTTGGCATGGAAACGGCCCCCTTGACACCAACAGGGTTTCCAAAAATTAGAAAGAAAAAGACAAAATGCCTTAGATGAAAAACTTGGTCCTCTCAGATTGCCTATTACACTGTTCACCAACTCCCGGACAACCTAAAATTATTTTAAATCACTTTTCAAACCTTAGAAAACCACTAAAACGGAATGATTTCCTCTGTTTATTATACATTATACTTAAGCTGTTGGCCAGATCTCTAAGTGGGATATAATTCATAGGTCGGCCTGTGTGAGTCAGCTGAATGCTGAGAGCTGAGAGCAAACTTCAGGGTAACCTGTATGAGCACCATGAGTAAGAAGAGAAAGGACTGGATAGAAAGCCCCTATGTGCCTAGGCTCACTCATCTCCCTCCCTGCTGGCTTCCTATATGGGAGTATGTAAGGGACTGAATTCTCTCCAAACACATTGAAGCCAAGAGGATGTGGGGCCAGCAGTTTAATGCTGAAGTTATTTCTAAGAGGGAGAAAGGAAAGTAGCCCCCCCCCCCCCCCAAAGTCAGACGACCAGTACAGGATAGTCCAGAGTAGGACCCAGGTCTCCTGACAGATGTATGCTTAGAGGATGGTGATGAGGGAAATGGGAAGACCAATGAGATTCTATTGAAGAACTAGGGTCGTTAGGTGGAAGAAGAGAAGCATTTTGTAGTTTTTCTCTCCTAGCAATTAGATGGTTGGTGCATTGAATAGAGGGGCCTGGAGTCAGGAAGAGCTGAGTTCAAATGTGATCGCAGACACTTGCTAGTTGTGTGACCTTGGGCAAGCCACTTCCCCCTGTTTGCGTCAGTTTCCTCGTCTGGAAAATGAGCTGGAGAAGGAAATGGCAAACCACTTCAGTATCTTTGCCAAGAAAATCCCAAATTGAGTCATGGAGAGTTGGATATGACTGAAATAATTAACTGCAACAAAAGCAACAACACATCTCATTTAATGCTCACAATTACCTTGTGAGGTAAGTGCCAAAATCACCTTCAGTTTTACAGATGAGGAGATGGAGATTCCAAAAAGTTAAATGATTGCCCAGAATCACATACAGTAGTATTATCTATCTTACAAGGTAATTGTGAAAATTAATTGAGATGGCTTGTAAATCACCTTTTAAACCTTAAAATTCTGGATAAATGCTCCTTTTTATCATTGGTATTCTTGTTGTTAGACCTTCATTTTCAAAGGTAGGTATCTGAAGCAAGATTCAAACCCATGTCTCATAGTGGATAGCGGGGTGGACTTGGAGTGAAGAAGAACCAGGTTCAAATCTTGCCCCAGTCACTTAAACTGTGATCCTAGGCAAGTTAATTTCCCTGAGACTCAGTTTTCTCATCTGTAAAATGGGAGGGCTAGACTTTATTATCTTTACATTCTCTTCTAGCTCTAATTCTTTGATTCTTCCACTCAAGAACTCTCTCCTAGAACTACCTCCATTCTTCTATCCCCAAAGGGAAGAATGGGGAGCAGTAGGTGAACTGCAGAGTAGCAGATTAAAGGGCTCTAAATCATTAGGGGAAAAAAAATTCTAACAATTGGAGATGTCCCGAAGTGGAATAAATTGCCTTCAGAAGGAATAGGTTCCCTTTTGATAGAGTACTGAAAGTCTTCAAGCAATAGATGAATGTTAATTGATAAAATTCTGTAGAAGGAATTCTTGGTTAGGTTTGGAGTGGACTAGGTAGCTTCCAAGGTGTCTCCCATTTCAGAGGTTCTGTAAGACATGGTCATTTCTACATAAGAAAAACTGATGGAGAATTTCCCCAATTAACAGGTTAATCCGACTAACCTAGACATACAAATACGATCCCTCAGGGCAGAGGATGGCTGAATCCCCGGGGAAATTTCCATAATGCAGTCCGAGCCAACTGGTATTATTCACCAAGAATAATGATCATCAAACCTCCAGGGCCTGGAGATGATGTAAGCATCCAACAGTAACTCAATCAGGCCTTAAGGAAGCTGAGGCAGGGCATGCTTCCAATAACCCAGGCTCACAACCTTGGAGTCATTCTCGACTCTTCCCTCTCTCTCATTAGTGGCCAACCAGTTGCCAAGTATTGTCGATTTCAACATGCAGAACATCCTCCACGTCCATCCCCATTCGTCCACTCATATGGCTACCATCCTAGTTCAGAATCTCATCACTTCTCATCTATGATGCCATCAAAGCATCATATGAGTTAATATTTGTAAATTGCTTTGCAAACCTTCAAGGGCTATATAAATGCACGCTATGGTTGCTCCCCTGGCTTCCAGTCTCTCCTGGCTCCAATCCATCTTTCATCCAACTGCCAAACTGATACTCCTAAAACCCAGGTTTTGCTATGTCAATCCTCTACCCAAAAATCTTCAGTGGGTAAAATTAAAATCCTGAGCCTCAAATTTAAGACCTTCAACCATCCAGCTCTCAACTGCCTTTCCAGTCTCATTTCATGTTGTTCTGCTTTATACCTTTTCCCATCCAGCCTAAAATGGCCTACAAGTGGTTTTTCTTGCCTCCATGCTTTTACTGAGTTGGTCCTTCATTCTAGAATGCATTTAACCCTCACCTTTATCTTGTAGAATCCCTAACTTACTTCAAAGTTCAGCTCAATTAACATAAGGTCAGCTCTGATCATCACCTCCAGGATACTACTACCAGGACCAGGACCACCACCCTCAGTTATATGTAACTTAGAACCAAATGAAAATGTAATTGGGAAATATTTAACAAAATGAATAAAAAAT
Organism: Trichosurus vulpecula; assembly: GCF_011100635.1. Taxonomy (NCBI): domain Eukaryota; kingdom Metazoa; phylum Chordata; class Mammalia; order Diprotodontia; family Phalangeridae; genus Trichosurus; species Trichosurus vulpecula. Next base: position 29,161,278 of record NC_050574.1, read on the forward strand.
GTAATAGAACATAGATAATGTGGTGATTTTTAAAAACTCGATACCTGGCCAGCAGGTATCCTTATATATGTCTCAGTGGCCCCAATTCGATGTGAGTTTGACACCAATGCTTTAGTACTTACCACTTCTTGAAAATATTTCACATGTTCTTGGTATTGGTTTATCTGTGGATGTATCCTAGCTTACTCTCCCCACCCACTCCAAGAAAATGTAATCTCTTTGAGGACGGGGGCTGTTTCATTTTTATCTTTGTACCACCATGATTTAATACAGTGCTCTGTACCTTAATAAACATTTCTTGAATTGAACGGAATTGACCGGATTGATTCCCAAGATCATGATTTTGAGTCCTTAAATTTTAATTGTTTCCCAACTAAACATTCTGATCTCCAACAATGATCAATACTTTTCTTTTTTGCCCTTTCAGCTGCATGTTTAGCCATGTGAGGAATGCTGAGAATGCTGATTTTGGAGTCAGGAAGACCCAAGTTCAAATCCAGCCTCAGATATTTCTTAGTTGTGTGACCTTGAACAAATCACTTGAATTCTATTTGCCTCAGTTTCCTCATCTGTAAAATGGGGATGATAGTAGCATGTATCTTCCAGGGTTGTTGTGAGGATCAAATGAGATAATATTTGTATAGCACTTTGAAAATCTTGTAGCACTATACAAATATACTATAGTGTTATTGTTATCGTCATTATTATTATCCATCAAGGAGCAGGGACCATTTGTACTATGCCCCCTCTGTACTGAGAGAGAGATAGAGATATGATTTCTTTAGTTTAACTAACCCCTGGGTAAGGAAACTGTGTCTACCAGTGCAGGTGAGCCTCTGCTGGGAACAGAGAGGTTGAATGAACTGCCTAGGGTCACACAGCCAGGATGTGTTAAAGTTGTCAGCATGTGTCAGAGACACAGGTCTTTCTGACATCCAAACAGGCTCTCTAGCTACCACCATGCAAGATGAATTAAAAAAAAAAACCCTAGGTCAATGGGTCCACATTAAGTGTTTCATGCTGACAACGAAGAAAACAAGAAAGGAGGTGGGAGAAAAGGGCATCTATGTTACTTACTTCTGCATGTAAAGAGGGGCAAATGGGATGCTAAAATACCCCCACAATTCTTGGATCACTGAAATGAGGGAAGTAGAATGCAGCCCAGATCCCTAGAATCATAGAATCTCAGACCTGGAAGCGACCTCCAAGGGAATCCAGTCTCTGCTTGAGCAAGAATCCCTTTTTGACCACCCCTACCTCCTGTTTTGGCCTAGAGACTTCCAGTGAGAGAGAACCCAGTCCTTCCCAAGACAGGACAAACCCTTCTACTCTGGGGAAGCTCTAAAAACATCAGAAAACAGGTTCCAGATATTCTGCCTAACTGTCTCTTCAAAATTTCTACATTTCTTATCAATACTTGAAGACATATCATGCCATCATCCTTTCCCCTTCCTCCACTCTTCTCTGCTCCTGGCTAAATATTCCTCAAATTCTTCAAATGACCCTCACAATCTGAGTTCAAGGCCCAGAAGTATCTTAAAACTCTAAGTGCTTGAAAAAATCATTCAAGAGTTCTTGGTAAATTCCATAAGTATTTCATCCAATCTTTTATTTGTATTTTTCTACATTAAAATAAAAGATGCTCTCTTCCTAGTTCAGGTTAGACACCTGCTTTTACTTTTTTTGGGCATTCCAACCCTGCTGTAAAACCCTTCATGGTGATTTATCCTGTACTCCACACCCCTACCAAAAAAAATCCCAAAACAAAAAAAAATCTTTGCCCTGGGAAAAAAAAGAGTCAACCAATCCCTTCCTATAAACTCAGAGAAAGGGAGGAAAGGGAGCGACTTGGGATGCTGAAACGCCACTGGAGTCCAGCCTTGAAAGGAACAAACAATATCTTTAAGAGCATTCAAATAAATCTGGGAAGCTGGAAGCTTCGGTGACAAATTGCTTTACGGGAGCTGAAAGGCTCGGCTGGGCAACTCTGAACACAATAGGGAAAGGTTCAGGAAGCGATTTTAGATTAAATTAATTGTTCCCATTTCTTTTGTTATCTGTTGTCGAGGCAGCCCAGGGTTGGTCTGCCAATATTTCATAACCAAAAATTCACAGAAGTCTCCATCGATATTGATATCTATGCCCATACCCATACCTCTATCTCTTATCTTTATATCTACCTCTATCTTGGTTTTTATCATTATCTCTATCTTTATCACTATCTCCATCTCTACCTCTCTTTATCACTGTCTCTGTCTCTATACATATACACACGTATATGTGTTGTATAGATATACATGCATATCTATACATGTATACTACGTGTACTTACGTGATCCATATGTCCACACATATTGTTTAGTACGTGTGTGAGAACATAGAACGATCTACAAATATAGTCTACAATTCTTCCCCTACACTTACTTAAAAAATAAAAGTACCTGGTTCCTGCTTTGAGTTTTTCCTTTATTGCTAAATAAAATCCCTACACAGATGTCAGATATTTGAAGGAGGGGAAGATATATTGACGGTGCCTTCGTTGCCTGGGGCTTGGTGCGATGCAGAGCCCATCTTTCTTGACCTGATTATTTCCTGCAGTCAGACAAGCAGAGGGGACACTTGATTGTAGCCTTTCCCCGCCTCCCCATCCTTAGCTGGCAAGAAGCCTCACTTTGTCCGTTCCCTGCAGCCTGCATGGTAATGAGACAGTTTCTATGGAAATGAGCTTATAACTATTCATTTTCTTCCAATTCCCAATTCATCCACAAAGAGGTTCTCCAAATTGACCTCCATCTTTTATTACTGTTATTGTTGTCATTATCCTTATTATTATCGTCACCTCCCATCCACATCTCTTTACTCTTGAGCTTAACCTTCCGATGGGCTTGGAGTGGAAAAAGGGAGAAGAAGTAGACCCTTTTGGCTAAGACGTACAAAAAAGCAGGGAAACTTTTCCCTCAGAGTGGCAGTGACCAGCAAGCAAAGGCAGTGAGTGGACCGATGCTTAGGGATTTTTCACATAAAACCAAATAAACTTTTTAATAACTGATTTCTAGGTCTTCTCTTCTAGATCTGGGCAGCTCTGTTGCCACCCGCTGCTGATTTTTAAAACAATAAAATAGATTTTTTTAAAACTGCAGTTTGAGGAGAGGGTTGGGTGGCTGGGTGGCAGAGCTATTCAGTGACTAAACTAATCTCTGAAGAAAAAAAGTGAGAAAATGAAGCTCCATCCCTTTTGTGCAGAGGTGTGTGAGGGAGGGGGCAGGGCAGGCTCCTAATGGGGGTGGGACGTTGCACGTACTGTTGATTTTGGTTGAGGTGTCAGTTTGCTTAACTACCTTTTCTCACCTTCTTGATTTCTTGCTTTGTGGGGATGGCTCACTGGGTAGTGGAGAGGATGGGATATAAAAACAAAAGATAGCAGTAACAATTTCTTAAAAAGAAAGAAAAAATATAAATCAGGGAATCCTGCCCTGATAACATGCTTGTCCATATAGCCCCCTTTGCCTGCCAATACTTCATGAGAAACTACTGTTGGCTGACAAAGAGCCCATGTCTACCAGTGGTCTACTAAAACCCAGCCTACTCAATTGCGGTATCAACATTTTTTGGCTCTGTTGTGTCATTTCAGTCATATCCAACTCTTCATGGCCCCATTTGGAGTTTTCTTGGCAGAGATACTAGAGTGGTTTGTCATTTCCTTCTCCAGTTCATTTTACAGATGAGGAAACTGAGGTAAACAGTGTCTGAGGCAAGATTTGAACTCGGGAAGATGCACCACCTAACTGCCCTATTGTTTAGCTACTGTGTTGTTTATGAAGGTGTGAAGTCAAAGGCTGGGATAGCTGGATGAGATGTTCTTTAGAAGCATTCTTAAGAAGGATTGAAATTTCAGAATATTATCAAAGCACCAAGAAAATACTTGTGTCATTTGGTGAGCCTAGTTCTTCTAGCATTGAAGGTTCTGGAATATTTATTTATCCCTCAATCTCTTGCGCATATGCTCTGGCCTAGCTACTTTTGACAATAACCCTTATTCAGTAATTTCTCTAAGTTAGTATTCGAACCTAGCTGCAGGACTTTAAGTAAATCATTCTTGAGTTTCACTTCTATTCATTTTAAGGTCTTAGGGCTTAAAGACTTAGAGCTGGAATGGATGTTCAAAGTCACCTAGTTGAGCCCCCCTCATCTTACAAATGAGGAAACTGAGGTCCAGTGAAGTGAAGAGGTTTGCCCCCAAATTACACAGAGCTGAGATCTGAGCTTAAGTCTAGTACCTCCTAGCTCTGTGCTCTTTCCATTGGACCATGAAACCTTTCTCTTTCCCAACATGCCAGACTTCTGAGACTTTTCTTGGATCTAGAATCTCTTATCCAATAAGTTAGTTTTTCCTAAGTCCAGGCCTGCAGCACAATCTGACAGTTTGAGGCTTATTGGTATAACTGAGGCAAAGGGCTTGGAGAAACTAAACTGGCAGGGAGGAAGTGGGGGAAGCCCTCCAGACCTTTGCCTTCAGAGAAGTGAGCCTTTTATCAGGGGAGAGAAGATCTGACTGCATGTAATTTTCAAATCCATATCTGATTGGCATAGTAAGCAGAGGTCCTTGCGGGAAACATGTAGGCCACCATAACACATGAAGAGTGGGGACGCTGAGTAGCAAGTAGTTAGCCTGTAGGAGAGATGACTTGGGGTATATATGAGAAATAACATGAAGTATTTGAAGGACTGCCACATGGAAGAGGGACTAGATTCATTCTGTTTGGCTTTAGCCTCAGAGGTTAGAACCAGGGGTAATTTGGCAATGAAAGGATAGGAAATTGCTAAGAGAAAAACTTAGGATCATACATAAGGAAAAAAAACACTTTGTAATGAAGGGAGTCATCTCAAAGTGGAAGGAGCTTCTTTGAAAAGATGCTGTGTTCCCCTGTCTCAATAAATGTCTTCAAGTGAAGGCTGGATGGTTACCTGTGGGTTGGTTAGAGGGGAACAATCTCTTCCAAGAAGATGTCCCCCCCTTTAAAGTCAGCAATTTTTGCTGACCTCCCATGATAGGAACTTTACTCTCTGATCCTTTGATTGAGAAACTACATCACCGAATAAAAGTTACAAATTCAGAGACGGGTTCTAGAATATTAGAAAGAACCCATCACCAGGAGTTGGGAGAGGCCAAGGTTTGATGAATTCCTTGGACACTAGGGGCAAGTAGGAGGTGCAGTGGACAGAGAACTGGGCCTGGAGTCCGGAGTACTTGAGTTCAAATCTGACCTCATACCCTTACTAGCTGCATGACTCTGGGCAAGTCTCTTCACTCTGTTTACCTCAGTTTCCTCTTCTGTAAAATGACCTGGAGAAGTAAATGGCAAAACACTCCAGTATCTTTGCCAAGAAAACCCAAATGGGGTCACAGAGAGTCGGACGCGATTGAAATGACTGAACAACAACAAATTGGACACTAGGTTTGTGACATGGTCAAAGTCACTTGAATTCTCAGCCTCAGTAACCTCAACTATAAGATGGGAATCATAAGAATAGTGGTGCCTACCTTGTAGTACTGTTCTGAGGACCAAATGAGATAATTTACTTGAAGATACCATCCAAAGAAACATTAGCTAGTTATTCTTGTGGTCACTGTCACCGAACTCATTTTCAATAGGGTTCAGATAGAAGGTTTGGTCCTGGGACAAATCTTTATGAAACGACTTAGTTAACCATTTACTATGTGCAAAACACTGCTAAACTCCGAGGATACAAAGAGAAAGCCAAGACAGTACCTACTCTCAATCAATGAGTAAGTTGATCGAGGAGCATTTATTAAGCACCTACTATGTGCCATGCACTGGCTAGGCACTGGAGAGGCAAGCACAAAAAATGAAGCAATCCCTATTTTCAATGAGCTTATATTCCGATGCGAGAGAGGACCAGTACCTATAAATATATGTGGCATAAATATAAAGAAAACAAATGGAACATGCGATAGCTTGAGAAGGAGAACTGTAGTGGGTGGAGGAGGTGGGGACTAGGGTAACCGGCCTATAAAGGGTGATGAAAGAGGAAGTAGAGGAAGGAAAAGAAGGACTCTGGGAAGCAGAGTTTGGAGGGAGTTCAGTGTCTTCCAGTTATGTGGGATAGATGTCTAGTAAGAAGGCATAGACATGGGAAATAGGATGTTGTCTGTGAGGAACAGGAGAAGGTCTTTATTGGTCTGTATTTAATATCCTATGGCCTCTTGCACAAATGGATAAACTTACTTTTTTTTTGCAGTTGACTAAGTTTTAGGATGTTAATTCATCATCGGTAGGTGCAATAAAAGCCTCATTATTAATTATGTCATCTTACATAAGCATCGTTATTACTAGAGTAATACATAAGTATCACAGTCTTCATAATTCAAACGTGGTTTTAAAAGAACTTGAGGCCAAATAAAAGCCAAACTGACCGTTTTTGATGGGTTGACTCTTAATTCCAGAGAACTTGCCTCAATGTTGGGGACCACCAATCTAACAAGATAGCTCCATTTTAAAACCTGACCCCTTTGAGGATCTTGT
>NC_050574.1:29172822-29213234 GCF_011100635.1 Trichosurus vulpecula
CCAAACCTCTTTGGTCTGGATATCTCCTGAGGACAGATGTTTTTACTTTTCCATAAAAAAAATCCATTTTCTGCCAGGATAGACAATGCTGCAGGTACATTATGTTCACTTAGCTGCCATGTCCTTAACCACTTCCCAGGGAGAGAGACATATGCTCGAAGACAGGGGTTCTTAACCTTGTTTTGTTTGTCATGGAGCAATCCCTTTCTCAGTCTAGTGAAGCCTCTGGACCCTTTCTCAGAATCAAGTTTTCAAATGTCCTGACATAAATACATAGGATTAAAAAGGAAACTAATTATATTGAAATACATTTATCAAAATATTTTTTTAAAAATGAGAGACTTCTAAGTTAAGAACCCTTGCCCTATGTGGAAAAAAATACAAAAATAACACCAAACAAAATAAAAATATCATAAATCTGAACTTTTGCTTCCACGTAGTAGAAAGAAAGCTTGACCTGGAGTCTAGAAAGACTTGGGCTCAGACTGCACCTCCAAATCTTACTGGCTATGTGGCCATTATGCCTCTCTGATCCTCAGTTTCCTCATCTGTAAAATGTGGATGGCAGTACTTCCAGTGCCTAGATCTAAGGGCTGCTGTAAGGATGAAATGAGCTAATAGTATATATATATATATACACACACACACATATACAAATATGCACACACACATATATATGTATAGATATAGATATAAACATAGACATAGGTATAGATGTGGGTATGGGTAGATATAGATGTATGTATATACATATGTGTATATATATACATGCATACATACATGTAAATGTATACATGTACACTACTGCCCACATAAATAAAATAATTGCATTCATTTGCTGAATACAAGTCTGAAGCTTATCTTGTCTAAGTTCACTGAGCATCCTCTATACAATTCTAAATAACAGCCAAGGTGACAGGATGATGTGTTTGTCATCTTGTTCCCACATGACCTTGACCTCCTCGACTAGGTCTCTCTCTATAGGGAAAGCTTTTCATTCTATGTAGCTTGGAGATACGAGTATCTGGCATGGCATCATACATTAGAAGTATTTTTAATACTGCATATCATTTCAGACTTTTTTGATATGCTGGGTTTTTGCTGAATTTCTTTCTCCTCTCTTTTTTATGCTTTGTAATAAAGGATAATTCTCTGGGAGGAGAAGTAGGAAGGAATATATTGGGAGATATAGGTGAGAGCAAAACAAAATATAACAGCACAATTTTTAAAAATGTTCTTAAATTTTTATGGATCAATGCTATATTGTTTAATATTACCATTACTATGCAATGTGTTAGGGATTGTGCCTGTGTTTTCTTTGGTATAGGGAATTTGGGGGTAAAAAAAATCCCTTTACCAATACAGGCTGGTATTTTATAGTTTTTGAGAGAAGCCTAGAAAGTTACTTTAACAGAATTTTCCTTGGGAGTGTGTCAGGTGGCATTTGATCATAATGAAATGAGTGTTATGTAATGAAAAAAAATACCATATAGATGTAATCATAAACCTATGCCTGCATGTAGCAGCCCCGAGTTTCTTGACCTTCTGGAAAAATCTAAACCTTTAGGGTAAAAGTATAAGGCTGTAGTCCTGTACATAAGTCCCTTGGGTGAAGGTGGGAGTCACTGGAAGGCCAGGCATGGGGGCTGCCTTTTTGGCAGCCCAAAATTTGTTTTCCTTCTTGGGAATTTCCAAACCCATAAAGTAGTCCCATAAGGCTGGAGGCCTATGTGGATCACAAGGTTAGAAAGTGGGAGTTTCTAGAATGTAAAGCCAAATTCATTTTCCTTCCTGGGGGAATCCACACCCTTGGTGGTGCTCTAATACTATAAGGCTAGAGGTTTGTAAAGGTACCTAGGGTAAAAGGTGAGACTCAGGAAAGGAAAGGAGAATTCCACAAACTGCTTGTGGGCTGCTGTGAATCTTTCATTATTGTAATATATAGAGAATATATGTGTATATATTCCTATTATAGTTATCCTCATTAAAATCCAGCTAGGAGAACAATACACTAAGCTCTATTTTCTTTCACTAAAGAAAAACTCATGAAGTTTGTCGGCCAGGGAGTTATGTGAATACTTCCTTTCTCTTTGCCCACCTCTTAGCCATAATATCTCGCCCTAAAGTAACTGAAATCCAAATCCATCATAATAAAAGGTAAGGCTAGTGCCTTGCACCTACATTGAAACGCCCTCTTGCTGAGCCCTGCCTGCCACGTTTCCATCTGTTGCTTGGAGGGCAGCTCCAGCTTGTCTTTAGAAAGGAATGACTGAATCCTGGGTCTCATTCTATCACCACTCAAAGTAGGTTCCCGGGAATAAATGGGAGAGGGAAATCAATGAGATATATTAGTGTGGCTGCATATTTTTCATTTCTCTGTCTTTCCTTCCCAAAGAATATTGGTGATGAATTTGCAAATGGTCTAGGATTATGACAGAATTTTCTCACCCCCCTTGATTATTTATCCCTTCTCAGAGCACCTCTATTAGAGACTACAGTGACAAATGCATGAATAAGAGGCAGACAATATTTTAGCAAGGCATTGTAAATCTCTTTCTACGCATTATTAATTTAAAGAAATCCATTACCCCATACAGCTTTGAAGAGGAAGACAAGGATATCACAGGCATGCTTATGGGACTTGAGGGTCAGGGAAAGAAAAGAAGAAAAAAAACCTTGCTTCATCAATTTGGATTGGGAATTGGGCTTTCCACATCATTTAAGTCTTTCAACTATGGAGATTTTCTTTTAATATCCTACAAAAACAACAAAAACAACAACAAACACAAACAATACACACAAGGCACAATGTTTGCTATCCATGCCATACTTTGCACTGAGAAAAAAGATGCAGTTGCTGAGATTTCATTTTTGCAGCCTGGGAACCCATGCTGCCCATGGATCTGTGATGTGGTGGTAGAGGGATGCTTTTTGGGTTCTTGCTCTCTATCTCTCTCCCCCCACCCTCAACCTTCCCTCCCCAGTGGAGTGAGAAGCGGAGGAAACACTGCTTGTACTGAGAGGAAGGAAAAAAGGGAAACAGATGGAAAGTGTTTAGAATTGGAATGAGTGTATTTGAAACAATGTAGCAGGTCCCCTTTCTTCAAAATAACAGAACACCACCGTGAAAATCCATCTACAACATCAGTACACACAACAAAGATTATAGGGAAAGAATTCTGTGAACCCAGACCAAGAGCCCTCTCTATAATAGATGCTAATCAGTCAGTCGCTGGTACAGCCCCAATGGTGCAAACGATTGGCTTTTATTTCATTCACCTTTGTTTTGTTTTGTTTTGAAGTCCCCTAATGAGTGACTTGATAGGACCTGAATATCCCACAGCCTACTTTATTTTAATTCTTCTGAGACTTGAGTAATACAAAAGCCAGAGTCCTTCTAGCTGGATCCACATAATGGTCCTTACAGTGGATGCTACCCAAGTGATAGGAAACCTCAGTGGAGTAGGGGTACTGCTGCTTTCCTTCAGAAATTCACGAATGATAGAAACATCTTCTTGAGTATAGCAGACATCGAGGTGGCAAAGTGGATCGAGCACTGGACCTAGAGTCAAGACCTTAAAATCCTTCCTTAGACACTTACTAGCTATGTCAGCCTGGGCAAATCACTTCAAGTCTGTCTGCCTCAGTTTTCTTATTTGTAAAAGGGGATGATAATACCTAGCTCTCAGGGTTGTGAGGATAAAAAAGAGATACTATCTGTAAAGTGCTTTGCACCTTAAAGTAGCTATAATTATAATTCAGATTAGACCAGGGAGGCATGAGCCAACTCAAAATCAAACCTTCCCCTAAAATATAAACTTGATCACTATTTTCAAATATTTTTTTCTTTTTTAAAATATTATAATCATTTAAAATAATTTAGTCCAAAGGATATGAACAGAACAAATATCGGAAACTATTAACTACCACATCCGAGATCGCTCCAAATCACTAGTGAGAGAAATGTTGATGAAAAAAGCAGGAGGTTCTACCTCCCACCCTGCAAATTGGCAAAGATGACAAAATATAGAAATTGTGGATGCGGGAGAAGCTGTGGGAAGACAGGGACACTGATATGTGGCTAGTTTAGTCAAAAAGTGACTAAACTATCCTTTTCCATTTGGCCTCAAGATTTCATTGCTAGGCACATGGCACGAGATAGACAAAAAACGGGTTTCTATAGACCAAGATATGCATCATGGCACTTTTTGGTGGGAGAAAAGAATGAGGATCTACATTGGGTGTCCATTGCCTGAGGAATGGCCAGACAAATTGTAGCATATGAATGTAATGAGATGTTACTAAAATAGAAGAAATTAAGAACAGAAAGAATTCAGAAGGTCATAGAAAAAAAATGCAATCATTCATTGAAGTAAGCAGAACCAGGAAAACCTTATCCACAATTATTACAATATTAAAAAGAAAGAACAAGAAAATTCAACTGAGTATTACATAGTCACAAAGATTAAGCATAGCCCTAAAGGAAAAGTGAGGAAGAACATCTCTCTCCCTTCATGACAGAAGTGGGAATCTATGGGACTGGAGTATTACATATTAGATCAGACATAGTAGAAGAATTGGTTGGTTTGGCGAACTACTTTCCCCTTGCCCCTTCCTCTTAAAATCTTTGTCACAAGGATTGGCTTGCTTGGGAAGGGAGTGATGTACAAAGAAATTAATGTGATGCAAAAAAGGCATTAATTAAAAGAAAAGTAATTAGGAAGGAATATGCTACATTGGAAAGAGTATTGAATTTGAAGTTAGAAATTTAAGGAGCAGATCTGCCCCCTACTAGTGAGGTGGCTTTGGGCAAATCACTCCATCTCTCCAGCTCTCAGTTTCCTTCTCTGTAAAATGAGGCAGTTTGAAATTGATGATCTCTAAGATCCTTTTCAATGCCAAATTGTGATCGCCAAGGGACTGAGGCCATGTGCACCTCCTTCCATGGAATCTTCCAAATTGAGACCTATGACCCTACTGTCCTTTTTCTTAAGTCATTTAACCATCACTGAGAAAGAAGTCCCTGTACTTCCCATATTCCCAGAATGGATCAACAGCAGAGTCTATTAGCTCTTCCCCTGAGATGTTGCTTTTCCTAATTTTCGCCAATCAAAAATACCCTCCTAGAGATCCTGGGGGTCTGTAAAGGGAGAGGTGCACATCTTAACTTCAGCTCCCATGACTCGACAAGTTCATCCATCAACCACTCACACCCCAACCCCCTTCCCTCATATAGGTAATGAATGATCTAGCAATTAGCCCAATAGACCCTAATTGATACGCCAATACTTAGAGACTCAGCATCATAGCTGGAGCCATAGGGGAGGGGGCAGGAGAGGAATAGGAAGGAAGAAGGAAAGAAAGTGCTTCCAAATTGGGGAAACAGTCATTGAGGGCAAGCCTGAAATTGGGTGTGTGAGCTCAGTGGGACCATAGGCTCTCTGAGCCATCCAGTCTAACTCTTTAATATACAGCTGAGGAAACTGAGGACCAAAGAACTTAACTAATTTGATAGGGTGTGTAATATAGTGAAGAGAACACTAGACTTAGAGTCAGGAACGCCTGTGTTCAAATCTCACTTCAGACATTTTTACTAGCTCTATGGCCCTGACCAAGACACTATGCCTCAGTTTCCTCACCTGTAAAACATAGGAATTGGGCTCAATGGCCTTCCAAGGTCCCTTCTGATTCTAAATCTCTGATCCTAAGTTATTTACCCAAGGTCATATTGTTAGTAAGTGTCAGAGACAAAGTCTCTACCATCTCGTTTGTCTCTGTCTCTGTGACCACAAAATTTCTACTGATTCTCATTTTTAAGAGGGATTGGATGGAAATCCCCTTCCTGATTTTTTTAAAGCAAATAGTAACCACCCACCACACCATGATGAGAGCCATCAGGATGTGTCATTCTCCCTCGATGCAACGTAAGGTGACAGATCGAATTGGCACATTTGAGAGAAACAGTGGTGGATCGCGGTGACAGATTATAATGGCCCATCACTGGGAAGTGGGGGCAGTTCACAGTGACAAGAGTAAGTGGCACATCATGGCAAACAGTGGCAGATCCCAGTGAGACACAGATGCTATAAAATATATTTTAAAAATTCTTGCAAACAAAAGAGATTCACAAATCAGGAGACTAGACTGTAACTGGGGGAAAAACATATACGTGTATATTACTGGATTTATTTTATTGTCATCATTTTTTTCCTGTTTATCAGCCTAATTGCCTTCAGAGCTGCTGTTTGCATCAAAGTCAGGCTTGTAAAAGAAAACTCCCTGCTAACATGTTAAATTAAAAGTTCCCAACTAGGGATCTCAGGGCCCATGTGCACATATTAATTTGGATTCCATAAGACAAGTGTTGCATGTTATTAATATAATTACCAGTTGTGGCAACATTATATTTATTGAGTTTTCTGTATTACCAGCATTTCATGCTTCTCAATGGCATGAGTTTAATATTCAGCTGGTGTTGACTTAGCGGATGATTGTTAATCGCTGGAAATTAAATCTGTGCTTGAAACCCTTACTTAAAGCCCTGCTCAGGAGGTTGGTTGGTTTTTTTTCTTTTAATCTAAACAGGGCTGCCTTTTCAGAACTGGTGCATCAGGGTTCCTCAAGAAATCAAGTGTGAGAGAGAAAATGCCTTAATGCTCAGTACCAGAGCTCAGTTGTAGAAGCAGAGTTGCTGAAATGCTGGGGATCTCAGAGTGAAATCATCATTATCATAAAATAATAAAACTAGTAATGAAGAAGGAGGAGAATGAGGAAGAGAAAGAAGAGGAATGGAAAAGGGAGGAGGAAAAGGAGAAGGAGAAGAAGAAGGATGAGAAAATGGAGGAGGAGGAGGAAGGAGGAAGAAGAGGAAGAACAGGAGAAGTCAAAGCCATTTGGGAGCAAGATGATGTACATTCCATCTCTGACTACTTCTGCCTGCTAAAATTGCCCTCATGGAGCTTTCAACAATCCTTCAAAGGAAGAGTTCTTAATGCTGTTCCCAATGGTTATCCAGTTACAAAAAAGTAATTTTATTCACTTGCACAATAACCCACAGTAGATTAAATATAGCATCTAGTGGCTCAGTGGATAGAGCACTTAGCCTGGAGTCAGGAAAACCTGAGTTCAAATCCAGCCTCAGATATTTACTTGCTATGTGACCCTGGGCAAGTCACTTTACCCTGTTTGCCTCAGTTTCTTAGTTTCTTCATCTAAAATGAACTGGAGAAGGAAATGGCAAACCACTCCAGCATCTTTGCCAAGAAAATGCCAACTGGGGTCACGAAGAGTCAGACACATCTGAAAACAACTGAAAATGACTGAACAACAAGATTAAACATGCAAGAATAATAACAGGATAGTAACTTGTCTCTGCATTGTTTCTGTATGATCTGAACTATCTGAAGTCCATATAACAGGATAAAAAGAGTAAGATAACAATAATAATTATTTTTGTCCCCATTCCCAGGGAAGAAAATCCTCCCTTCTAGTGAGGATCAGCACCTGAGGTGCTCAAAAGTTAAGTGATGTGCTCAGGGTCACACAGCCAGGACCTGTCAGAGGAAGGACTCAAAGCCAGAACTTTCTGACTCCAAAGCCAACTCCGCACCCTTTACGCTGTGCCATCTTTCACCAACTGAGGGCTGGAATTTATACAACGCGTTATAGTTTGCTAAGTGCTTTAGAGACATTTAACTCATTCGAACCTCCTGAAGCTCCTTCTCAAAGAATCTGAGAAGAGTCCTCAGAGGTTATGTAGGTCAACCCCCATTTTACAGATGAGCCGGAGAGTTTAAGTAGCTTACCCAAAGTCCAGAAGATGAAGCTAGGATTTGGACCCTAGTCCTCTGACATCAAATACAGTTCCTTTTTACTTATACCATACAATCTCTCTAGCCCAATTCCATTTTTTGTTGTTCAGTTATTACAGTTTTGTCTGACTCTTTGTGACCCTGTTTGGCATTTTCTTGGCAAAGATTCTGGAGTGGTTTACCATTTCCTTCTCCAGTTCATTTTACAGATGAAGAAACTAGGAAACTGTGGCAAACAGGGTGAAGTGACTTGCCCAGGGTCACACAGCTAGTAAGTGTCTGAGGCCAGATTTGAACTCTGGAAGATGAGTCTTCCCAACTCCAGGCCAGCACTCCACTTTACTACCAAGCTGCCCTAATTGTCTTATTTACAGATAAAGAAACTGAGACCTAGAAGAGGGAAGTGGCTTGCCCAGGTCACACAGGTAGTTCACTAGCAGAGCTGGGATTCGAACCATGGTCCTCTTTCCACTAAACCACTTAGTTATTAGCTGCCCTCTCTCCTGATGATTCTTGTCCTGCTTTCCTCACTTCAATGGTGAGTGTATTTCTACACCAGGCCTCACTGGCTTTGGGGACTAGCTGGGAGAGCCTGAAATACTCAGCCAGACTCACATACATAGCACGATGTCATCTGCAGCCTTGGCTAAACATGAGTGGAAGCTCTGTATCTGACTCCAACAAGGTTGTCCTTCCTCTGTCCCTACTGTAACATTCCATTCACCTGAACGTATGTTGACCAACCTTGAAAGGCGATGGAATGGAACTTAGAACAGGCAGCCCAGAAGTTTACAGGGAGGAGAAAAAACCCTAAGAAAACACCCCGCCTGGGCTCTGGTAACCTCTTGTCAGCCCCACCCTGACTTCTGGCCCTTTTCCCAGCCCCAGTGCTGTATCCCCTTCCAGACTCATTTGTGGCCACCACACGGACCCTGGCTTCAACCCCCCCCCCCCCGCCCAGTTGGGACTATCCTGTGCAGCATGAAAACTAGAAGGCAAAGGTGGGGAGAAGATGGGAACGATTAGTATGCATAGGTCCCATCTATGACACATATTGCCTGAAGGATTCTGGGAAAGTTGGAGCCCTGGGCAGTCTCTAAGATTCTGTTGTAGAAAAGGTGCCAACCTGCATTGAACTTCAGAGACCATCTAGCTCATTCCCCTTAATTTACAAATGAGGAAACAGGCACGGAAAGTTTAAGGGATTTAATTTGCTTAGCTTAACAACCAGACAGTGAATGGTATATATGAATCCTGCTTCTCTGACTCTGACTGCAGCCATCAGAAATCTCTCTGTGGGAAAGTCCTTTCTTTATTGAGCCTCACAACAGCTCTATGAGGTAGGTGGTGAAGGTGTTGCTATTATCCCCATTTTACTGAGAAGAAACTCAAGCTAAAAAAGGTAAGTGACTGGTCCAAGGACATGCAGTTTGTAAGTTTTGGTGAAAGAAAGTGATCCTGTCACCCAATATTCTGACACAGAGGCTAATAGAGGCTGCTTTCATCTCTAGATCAGTAACTGATCCAACCCCTTCATTTTACATATGAGGAAACTGAGGCAGATGAGGAGGAGAGGGAGTGTGGTATAATGGATAGAGCTGCTCTCTAAGTCTGGAAGACCTGGGGGACTCCGGACAAGGCATTTAAGTTCTCAGCTCCCCCAAACAGACTTTAATTGCCAGAGCAGGTACTAATCTGTATTTATAGAAGAATTTCTTTATTGGAATTTCTCTCAACCTATTCCAGTGAAATTGTAGGTTTAGATAAAAGAAAAGAAAAAAGGAAAAAAAAACAGGAACAGGGAATCATTCTGTTGTATGTGACTTTTACTGTGCTCTACAAACATTAATTATGATTCAACCTTACTATGTTACAGGAGAGAAAAGTGATGGCCAGAAAGGGGAAGCAATCTTCGTGATGTCACACAGCAAGCTAATGGCCAAGCAGGGACTGTTCCAACACAGCAAGAAAAACCCAACTAAAACTAAGTGCGGCACTAAGGTGTCCCCTCAGTCTTAATATGTTTTTAAAGTTTGGTGGCTCTTTAAAAAAAGACAAACCCAACCCCTCACCAGAGGTTCCCCCAGCTTTGAGGCTCAACCACATGCACAGATGACACACTTCCATGGCCCTCATCAAGGCTGATGAAAGGGGACGATTTGGCCATTTCTATGGGCCGCCATCCCAGCAAAGAGGAAATTAGGCTGTTTAGTAACAGTGCATAATGAAAACGATAGGATAAAAGCCCGGTGATTAGAGGGTCAGGGGTCAACTTCTGAACAACTGAATCACTTTACCTGGGGGGAGCTTCTCATGTAACATGAGAGAGGGACCTCCTTTGTCTCTGTTATCTCTCCATTTATGCTCTGACATCTAAATAAGCCCCCTAATTTATCAGTTGAGAGAAAAAAACAGCCAAATTGAAACTAAAATTTTCCTAGCGATTTTTTTCTCCCCTCCAAATCTCCCCCAAACCTTCTCTCCTAATTTTTCTCAGTCTCTCTAAAGTCAGACTAAAACATTTCTAGTTAAAAGGGTATTCTCACCACCTTGACACTTGGATAAAGACAGAACGTCAGAGTTTTCTCATTTGCTTGCAATTCTCTGGATTTTTTTGAAGATGGGCATGTGCTTGTAACCAAAAATTGTCATAGTCAGATTCCTTTCAGCACCCTCTACAACGATAGCCCTGCCCCTGCCCTTCTCCCTGCCCCCTTCGAATTATAAGACTTAAATCTAGAAGGAAGCAGAAGCTCATAGATCTTGGACCAAGAGAAACCTCACAGATCATCTAATCCAAATTTGCCATTTAACAAGAGAGGAAACTGAGGCCTAGAGAAGTAATGTGACAGCGGGCTGATCTGGGATTTGAACTGTAGTCTGTAGATACGGCTATTTTTTTAAGCCGTTCCAGCATGACATTGTACATCCACCTGAAACTTCTAGTTCTGCCCTCTGGGGCCCAGCTGAACAAATCTTGGGGCTCTTTTCATCCCAGTTAAATAATGAAAGGTGCTAGGCACCAACCTGCACCAAGGTTCAACAACAAAAGCTCATACATTGCTTAGGAGAGCCAAGCTTCTAGCTCCGGAGAATGCCTGAATCTGGACCCACAGGCATGGAAGGCATTTTGCAAAAGCCTGGAAGTAAGTGTCAAGAAAGCTCAGATGCCTTGGAGAAGTGACAGAGGGGGTCCGGGACAGGGGAAACCTGGCTGCAGTAGGCCAGATGACAATGTTGTGACTCAAACCCTAAGGAGCTCCCCTGATCTCCCCAGGAATGATTTAATTGGATGAGGCAAGATAACCGATAAGGCAACGTCTCCATTTCTCCATTTCCAGGGAAATGGAATCCAGCAATAAACTTTGTAGGAGATGATGTGCACCAATGGGTGAGTGGTCGATTTAACCATAACAAATAATGGTCTCGCCTTTCAAAGATGTTAAAGAGAAAACCCTCTTTCAATTTGGGGAGACAGTTTCGATTTCCTCTGTGTTTTCAGCCTGCCAAGGCTCTAACTCATTTTCCCTGAGATCTCACTGATAAGTCTCCAGCGTGTTTTTTTTCAGAGTATGACTTTCTGACAGTCACATGTAACCAAGTCACTGACATTAACTGCAAACATACTTGCCATAAAATTATGTAATTTCCCCAGTACAGGCGGCTCAGGTGACATGTGGTCCAGGGCAGCATTCTTAGCTTTAAAGCCGTTTAAATTCTCAAATTCCCTGTCTGGGGGTGGGGAAGGGGGGGGGAAAGATGGAAGGGCAAGGGAATATCCATGTATATAGCATCTACGGCAGGCTAAGCTCTTTGCAATTATTATCTCACTTGATTTTCACTACAACCCTTCCAGGTAGGTGCTGGTATCCTAATTTTACATTGAGGAAAGACAAAAGTCAAGTGACTTTTCCAGGGTCACACAGCTAGTAAGTGTCTGAACTGGGTTCAAACTCAGATCTTCCTGGCTCTAAACCTGATGCTCTCTCCACTGTGCCACCTAGATGTTTAAATCTGGCTTCAGGAGAAGCCTGTGATTCCTAAATATTGTAATAGGTGGATTAGAGGATCATTCAGTTTGTTTCAGAGGCAAGACTCGAATCCAGGTTTTCCTAGCTCAGAGGCCTCTCTGGTTCTTTGACTCCAGATCCAGTATTCTCTCCATCGTCTCCTTTTCTTGCCTTGTTTTGAGAAGCGTTGCTGCAATCCAGAGATGTCTTCCAAGGTATTCTAAATGTTTTGTCTTTTGCAACAATAGAAGCTAGCAGAGAGTATCTATAGGGCATTTTTCCAAAGACTCTTTATCCTCCTGGTCCCTATCAGGATGGGTGTGTAGAGAGACCACAATTTCCATGTCTGGACTGAGAAGGAACTGTAATGACTCAGAGTTCTCAGAGCTCTGGCTTAGTTTGATGTCACAGTGGTTGTGAAAAGAGATCTGCGTTTGGAGGCTGCCTCTTAATAGCTGTGTGATTTTGGGCAAGTCACTTAACTTGCTTATATTTTCATTCCTCGTCTGTCAAAAGTGTTAGACTTCGGAGGTCCTTTCCCACTGTAATAATAATGATAGAAATTAATAATAATAATAATAGTTAGGGGTTATACAGCATTGTAAGTGTGTTTATTTTTTAAATTCTCTCAAGATCATTGGAAACAAAAATTTAGGAAGAAAAGACTTGAAATCCTCTCCTGTGCCTGCAAATCCTGGCTAGCTCCTCTCCTCTTAAAATGCTTTTAAAAGGCATTACAGACTTGTGACACCCAAATTATTTGGTGGGCATCAATCCAAGGTGCCCTAATCCTATCTCCTCCACCTTCTCACACAACCAGAAGTGAGAAAGAATAGCAGGACGTGTGGAAATAATTACTGTTATAGAGAAGGACATTTTTTCCCCTTGTTGTTTTAAGACCAGGCTTCTTGGCCCAAGAGATGGTGAGATGTGGGGTCCAGATATCTTTGTAGACAGTTTTGGCTTAAGAAGTAAAACAAACAGTTCTTGTTCCTTGGACTAGTAGGTTTCTGGAAGGTGGGTGGACCGCCAAACTCATCTTGCCGCGGGAGCTGGACAGGCAGACCCTACCAGATACCCGAGAATGGCTCATCTCTCTCTCTTCTGGGAGGAGGGAGAGAACTGAGGGACAGAATCAAGTCCTTCTTTGGTATTCTTCCACCTGCTCCATACTCCAAGAGAGCAGCGACAAAGAAAATAACCCCAGGGTAGTGTCATGGTTAAGTGAAGCTGCTCTGATCCTTCTCTGCCAAAGATGCAAAGCACATGCCTTACTTAGTAAAGGGCTGGCACAGGCATCCATGGAGGACAAGTTGGGTAAGATGATAGGAGAAAGAGAGAGAGTGAAGTTGACCCTCGGGACATGGAAGACTGCACTGAAGATGGGTTTTTTCCTTCCCTTAAAGGTTCACTGGTCCAACAGTCAGCTTGATCTCTCACTTTCCTTTTGCATCTCCACCATTCATTGGGTTTTATTCCAAATACAGATCACTGGAGTGAAAGGAGAGAAGGATGTTCCAGCCAGTTATGGGCTTGGAATAGCTTATCCTCAGACTGTTTTTCTTTCTGGTGTCTTTGATGGAAATTCTAAGTCCTATCTCTGACTTTTAACTCATCAGTTGCCACGACAGTTTTGAACCTAAAACTGCCTTCAAAAGAAAAATTGTAAAATCAAGAGAAAAATTAATAACATGGACGTAGGCGACACACTCAGAGAACCAGGATTCAAATCTCTTCTGATATTTACTATATTGGTGACTCGCCCTGGTCCTCAGTTTCCTGCTCTGTCAAATAAGAACTAGATAGTCTCTGAGGTTCCTTTCAGCTCTAGATTAATCATCCAAAGTCACCTAAACCTCCTTTGTAAAATGAGAAGGTTGCACTAGATTGTCTCTGAGGTCCCTTCCTGTTATTCCATGTCACTATGAAGTTACTATGATGCTCACAGAATGAGAGGAGAGAAGGAGCTTGAGTCACCTATATCCCTTACAATTTTGCTTTCTCTCTCTCTCAAGACATTCATGAGGGGGAAAAAGGAGGAAGGAAAACCATTAGGAGGATACTGCTTGCTCAACCAATGTTGCTGCCTGCCTGACTGCTCCAGAACTTTGAAATCAGCCGCTGAAAGGTCTTCCATGAGGGCAGAACCCAGGCATGGGGTGCGTCTTGGCAAATACGGTCTAGTGAGATTTCACGAGGGGGACGGCAGAGTGAGTCCCCAGGCCTTGCAAATCAACAGAGCTGATCCCCTGCACTGAAGTCATGCATCCCTAAGCATCCCCTGCTTACCACTTGAAGTTTTGTTTGAGGCCAGGAGGTGTGGACCAGACTTCTGCCTGCCTTGGGGAGAGACAGAAAACCTCTGATAAATCATGCTTCTAGCCTCTCTTACGTATGTACTGTTGGTCGAATTCCCTCCCTCCATTCTTTGGCCATAATCTCTCAAATGATGTTATTTTATTCAAATGATTGACAGGGAAGCCCAGACAACAGTTGATGAGATGGAACCCCCACCCCAACCTTTCAATAAAGAGGTATGGGGTGACAGTATTGAATTATGTGCGTGCTGCTAGATATAATCATGATGGCATTTGGTTTTGTAAAATATATTACATAAGTTATCTCTTTTGGGCCACACAAGAACCCTGGGAGGGGAGAGGCTACGGATCTTCTTATTCTCATCTGACATATGAAAAAACTGAGCCTCGGTGGCATGCCTGGGGTCACACATTTTAATGTTACAGGTAGGAATTCAACCTTGGCCTTCCTGATTTTAGATCTATCATTCTATTCAATAGGCCTCACTTCATCTGACGGGACAGCCCCCATTTGATTTTAAGTTCTTTGAAGGTAGAAGCTGGGTCATTGTTCCTTCTTTCATTCCAAGCTTGGGGCCTTGCTAGCAATAGGCACCCAATAAAATATTTGTTGAACTCAATTGTGTTGAATTCCACTGTCCAGCATTATGAGGGCAAGGCACCTGGGCCAGAGAGGATTTGGTCTGTTCCTCGCTGGATATCACTCTTTCTAAAACAAGTGGTTTAGGCCTAATCTTTCATGAAAAAAAAATGTGTCATTTCTATTTCCTTCCTATTTATGAATGCTCAGACTCTCATTACTTGAAATGCAGGTAGAAGAAATAGCAAGCACGGCAGAGTCCCTATACATTATATAAAAAACGCGGCGTGGCATAACAGGAAGCTGATCCCAAAGCCAATTAATTAATAATAGTGACGATGATAATGATAAACAATGATAATTAGCATTTACATAGAAGGGCAGCTAGGTGGTGCAGTGGACAGAGCACCAAGCTTAAAATCAGACACATACTAGCTGTGTGACCCTGGGCGAGTCACTTAACCCTGTTTGCCTCAGTTTCTTCATTTGTAAAATGACCTGGAGAAGGAAATGGCAAACCATTCCAGTATTTCTGCCAAGAAAACTCCAAATGGGGTCATGCGGAGTGAGATACTACTGAACAACAACATAGTCATTTAAGGTTTGCAAAGCACCTTACAAATATTACTTCATGTTATCCTCACAATAACCCTAGGAGATAGATGTTATCACTATCCCCATTTTATAGGTGATCAACTGAGGCAGGCAGAGGTTAAATGACTTGCCTGGGGTCACACATTTAGTAAGTGTCTGAGGCTGGATTGGAACTCAGGTCTTCCTTACACTATATCCAGCATGAAAGTCTTGCTTCAGACACATACTGATGGTGGGACCCAAAGCAAGCCACCTAATCTCTTGATTAGTGCTCTAGACAACTCTCTGAGATTAGTGTTGGAAAGACTGGGCCAGCCTTCATTGGGAGATGGAGTTTCCTCGCCCCAGGAAGGCATTCCTTGAATACAAATGAAATTGGTCAGTGTCTATCCTTATGATCTGAATTTGAATTCCTGGCATGCAACTCATTATCTTTGTAACCTCAGGCATGTCATTGGCTTTCTCTGGGCCTCAGTTTCCTCATCTGTCAAATGGTGCATGTAAGGGAGGGGTGTTGAGGTCAATGACTTCTAATGTCCTTTCTAAACTTTTAGCCTGCTTATACTATTCATGCTACAATGACGGGGAGTAGCGGCCAGAATAATCTCCAGGAGTAAAACACCTTAAAATCACTTATATTTTGTTCTCAAATGCTTTCAATGATATATTTGCTGGCTCTTTCAGTTTATATTGATTTTTCCCCCGACAGACTTGTAATTTCATTGTTTCAAGAAACCCCAACCCTGATTGATCAAAGAGAATCAGAAACTGCTTTCTCTATACTTCATGGTCATAGAGAGTTGAGACATTACGTGACTTGCCCAGAGTCACACAGACTTATGTGTCAGAGGTGGAACTTGAACTAAGCTCTTCATGACTGTGAACATGTCTGCCATCTATTAAAGTTGGAATAGATCCCACAAGCCATCTAGTCCAGCACAAACTCAGAAGGGATTCCCATTAAAACACACCCACTGTGTGTTCCTTCGGGGTATAGGTTAGAAAGAGGACTCTCATTTTGTGCATAGTAGGTCCGAATTATTTTTTTAAAAAATCTTTCTCTTTTGGCACTCCCCACAGAAGGTGGGGAAATAACCTTGGCAGAAAAACCAGAATTGCAAATTTGGCATTATCTGCAAAATGGATAATCTGGGTGAATGTGGGGAGAGGGGAGCTGAATGAAAGGTGGGAATCACTCTATTCTTTAAACTTCATTATTATTAATAAAGTTTGGTCTCTGATTACTCAAAGGGCACTCCAGATCTGACTCTAAATCCTAGAGATGATGAAATATAGGAATTCAATAAGGCGACTCCCACAACGTCTAGATTGATCTATCTCTGCGACTATAGGTCAAAAGAATGAACCGCACCTGGAGGATGTGTGAGCAGGAACCAGTCCTGAGGGTGAAGAAACTCACAGGTATCAGGAGGACACAGCAAGTACCCGCTCGAGTCAGACAAATTAGATAATTAAATGGAACCAGGCTAGATAAATTGCACTTTCTTAATTAGGTTATCAGGAAACCAGAGTGGATAAAAATGACCTCACTGTCTGTGTAGTCTACCTCTCCTTTCTCTAAGAGCGAGGAGGGAGTAACTTGTCTAGGACTGGGTTATTGTTGGTCCAGACACTCAACACTTCCTAACAACACTGTGTGTGGGGGGGTTTAAGACCAAGTGTTGTTAATAGATAAAAATCTTGTGGGGAAGGAGAGGGAGGGAGCCTCGGGAGGAGGGAGGGAGGCGAGGCTTGGGGGGGGGGGAGTGGGAAAGAAAAGACCTAGCTTGGTATAAATGCCTTTCTTCCTCACAACAAACTGACTTCCAGCCGACTACCAACTGCAAATCTCCAACATGAAGCTAATAAGTCACTCCTGTCACTTGTTTCTAACAAGCTGAGGGGAAAAACGGAAACAAACTTTTCTAGATTACGAAGGATTTCACGACAGTCCTTTAGGCCTGTGCTCACCCCACAAACCCTCATCCCCCTTTTTCCCATCACTATTCCCAGTCACCATGCTATAGGAGAAAGCACAATGGTGCTGAAGTCAGAGGACCTGAGTTCAAATCTTGCCCTTGATGCCAATTCCCAAGGTGACCTTTGGAAGTCACTTCAACTTAATTTTTTCATCTGTAAAATAGATGAGAGGTGTTGGGCCAAATGGCCTTCCATCTAAAGGTCTATGATCTTTTAATCCTCTTATGTGTATATAATCTTGTGTCTCCATATGCATGTACAACCTTGTATTATTTGACTTTTTATGTTTATATTATTTTGCTTATATGTGTATACATCCATATATGTACATGTACATTACACAGACATATAGATGTGTATATACACAGACATACATATATGTATATATGTGTGTGTATATGTATTCATGTATATATACATATATTTCATATATATATATATAATTTTGTTGCTTAGTCATTTTCAGTTGTATCCAACCTTTGGTGACCCCATTTGGGGTTTTCTTGGTAAAAATAGTAGAGTGGTTTGCTATTTCCTTCTCCAGCTCATTTCATAGATGAGGAAACTGAGGCAAACAGGGTTAAGTGACTTGCCTAGGATAACTCAGCTAGTGTCTGAAGCCAGATCTGAATTCAGCTCTTCCTGACTCCAGGCCCCGCACTCTGTCCACTGCACCACCTAGCTGCCCTAGACATATATATATATATATATATATACATACATACATAAATGTAGATTTATATATTTGTGTGAATAGGCATAAATACATATACGTATATGTACAATATATATACGTATAGGTATACATATACATATAGTTTGGACGCAGTGTGTGCATGTTGTCTTCCTCCTTAACCTGTAAGTTGCTCAAGAGCAGGGATTTTTTGCCTTTCTTTGCATCTTCATCATTTATCACAGTGCCTGGCACATAGTAGGGGTTTAATAAATTCTTGTTTGACACATAGTAGGTACTTGTTGACTTGTATGTCCAGGGCCTGGCCTATAGTAAGTGTTTAATAAAATGCTTGTTGACTTGTGTGCCCAGGGTCTGGCACATAATAGGTGCTTAATAAATGGTTGTTGCCTGATGATTACAGGCAAATAGCTGAACCTTTCTGAGTCTGAGTTTCTGTTTCTGGAAAACAGGAGTAATAATAAACCCCCAGGGTCACGGCAAAAGTCAAATGAGATAATGTATATTAAGTCATCTGCCAACTTTGAAGGGCTATATAAATGCCAGGCATCATTATTAGGCTGGAACAGGGCTTCATCTAAGGATCTATGCCTAGCCCCCATGTTTAAACCCTCCAGGGATTCCCAAAAAAATTCACCCAAAAAAGGATTGTTAAAATCAATTTCCAATTTTTTTCACTTTTCATTTCTAATGTTTCAGAGCCAGTGAAATCACAGACATCAGTGATTACTACAAATATGAGCCTCTTAGCTAACCACCTGAAACTCCCAAGATCCAGGGGGCTGGGCTTCCTGAGCCCAGGATTTCAGCTTTCGGAAGACAGTCCATTCAGATACAATAAACTGAAAAGCCTCTCCGCCATCCCATGTCGAGGAAGCCTAGAATTTTGAGAGCTGTGGTTTTGTGGGCCATTGTCCGATTTGTAATTTATACTTTTATTTCAAATCCCCTAAGTCTGTGCATGAAAATTTCAACACCACACCTAGTAGTGCCTATGCAGTAACCAGGAAAACCAAGCCAAAGGAAGGGATGTTTAGTTTATCCGGGGTGCGTCTTGCCAAATGCCTGTGAATGTACAAGAGATGTGGGTCTAGGGAATCAGGAAGAGTGGCTATATTGCTGACCCATCTAAAAATAAGCAGCAGCAATCATGAGGTATCTATCCTTTTCATTGTTGAATATATAAATATTTTAAAAGATAATCACTTTAAAATATAAATATAAGTATGTACTCCCAGAGTTTGAAGCCATATTTTCTAACCTGTTAGATACAGAGACTTATATCTTCTATATAGAGATATAAATACGCCGATCTGGGGAGGGGGCATAATTTCCTCTCTTTAGAAAATAGCACTCTGGAGAAAAAACCCAAAACAACGAAACAAAAACCTGGGCTCAAATTTGGAAACTCAGACTTACTGCTTATATAAATCATTAAAATTCTTTGGACCTTTGTAGGGGTTGCCCTAGATCTAATTTTTCAAACATATAACTCCCGAGTTAAACTAGAATCAGATTGAAATGTAATTTGGAGATGTTTAACAAAACAAATAAAAATACAATCTTTTTTTAAAAGAAAGAAAATGGAACTCCATGGCCTCTATACCTTATCATTAATAGTCAAAGGTCACAGAATCATAAAAAGTCAAAGCTAGAAGAGACCTCAGAACAGAGAATGGCAGAACTGGGAAGGAATGCATTATTTATAGTCATTGTTATGTTACTATAATGCAGAAATTGCATTATGGGAGACAAGACTGATTCACTACTAAACATGCCCTCAGGTAGGATGCTTACTAACAGAGGGCTTCTTCTCTCCACACCCCGGTGAGATCCTCCATCCTCCATCCTCATGTTTCCCTTCAAATGACAGAAAACCATAAATATCTCACTTGGGCTTTCTAGGGGGCATGTTTGTATGTGTTTCCAGGACCCGTGTGATCTAATGAGATCAGCAGGAAGTTGACAACAACCACAACAAAAATGTTTAGGATCCCCTAAAAGGAAAATGATGCTGACAGACTTGCAGACTCCTCTAGGAGGAGGGAAGAGAAGCAGAGTGCATCTGGAGAGGGGTTTCTCCATGTGGGAGGATCTCATGGCATATGGAGCCTGGTAGAACTTTGATCAAGTGCTTTCCTCTGAGATACCCCGACTTCCTCAAGTCCTGTGACTCTAGATTCAGTATAATATCACTGCCCATCGACTGTCTTGTAGTAGGGATCCATTAGGACCTTTGCATCTGGCTTGCAAGCCTTAGATGTGTTGTCTCATCCATTAGAATGGAAGCTCCTTGAGGGCAGGGGCTGTCGATGCTTTCTTATTGTATTCTCAGGGGTTGGCACATAATAAGAGTGGAATAAAAACTTTTTTACTTGTGTTTCATTCATTTGTATCTTTATTTACTCATTCATTCAGTCTCTGCCCTTTCTGTTTATAAAATGGGGGCGAAGGTAGATTAGAGATCTCAGAGACCATCTCATCCAACTCCATCAGACAGTGAAGTAGGAAGCTCCAGACTGGGTAAGGTCCTTGCCTAAACCCAGACCCCTGACTCAATTCTAGTGATGTTTTCTTTACATCACAATGAACTTGGTGGTCTCTAAGGGACCTTTCATCTCCAATCTGCTCTAATATATGGATCCAAAGGCACCAAGGTGCATCATTCCCATCTGGATTGGTTTCTAGCATATAATATACCCAGTGAGGGATTCCAGGCAAAGCTCATGGGTAGCTAAGTGGTACAGTAGATCAGAAAGACCTGAGTTCAAATTCAACTACAAACTCTTACTAGCTGTGTGACCTTGGGCAAGTCACCTCAACCTGTTTGCCTCAGTTTCCTCATCTGTAAAATGAGTCAGAGAAGAAATTGGCAAACCACTCCAGTATCTTTGCCAAGAAAACCCCAAATGGGGCCATAGAAAGTCAGACATGATTGAAACAGCCCAGCAACAATCTGAGAGCTGGGGAGGGCAAAGTGGGGAGAGGGAGGAACGAGAAAAGGCCTCCTGCAGAAAGTGGAATTTGAGCTGAATGTCGAAGGAAGTCAGGGAAGCTAGGAGGCAGAGGTGAGGAAAGAGAGCATTCCAGGTGGGTCGTGTTAGAGAAACGACAAATAGGTCAATGTTGCTGGATCATAGAAAATTGGAAGAGAAAGTCAACGTGGCAGTAATGGAAAGAAGACTCCGGGGCCACTCCAGAGTTAGAGATTTAGAGCTGGAAAGGACCTCAGAGGTCTGGTCCAACTCCCACTTTACAGATGCAGAAACCGAGGGCCAGCAAGGATGTAACTTGCCCAACATGTTTTTGTAAAGGATAGAAGATCTTTATTTAGTTTCATATTTATTTTTTCCACATAGTTGAGTCTTCCTTTAATTCTGTGAGTTTATCAAGTCTATTTGTAATGAATCGAATCATGTCTCCTACATGAGAGTGCAGTTATAGAATTACTGTACAAAGGGTTCAAAAGGACCCTGAAGAAGGAGCTGAACTTGAGGGCCCCTGCTCCTGACACTATGCCATCCTACCTCAAGCTAAGGGAACACAGTTTGAATCCTGGCTTGACTGCTTATTATCCATATGACTTTGGGCAAGTCACCTCACCTCCTTGTTCTTCATTTCCCTCACCTGTAAAATGAAGGGGTGGACTTGGACGACCTCTGAGGTTCCTTTCATCTCCAGGTCTGGGATTCTGTGTTTCTGACTGTGCCGCTTGGATGTTCACATAACATTTTGGGGGTCTCAGTTTCCTCACCCGTAAAATGAGAAGGGTTGGACGAGACAACCTTGGAAGTCCCAGCTATAAATTAGTGACCCTCTGTATAGTGGATTTTCTTCAGTATGTCTCTGAGAAATACATGTAGACAAATGACTGAAAAGGTCACACCTATTAGCCACCTGGCCCTCCTCATTTGAAGTGCATTAAGTATGCTCACAGCTGTTCCCACTCCCAGCTAAGCACAAGATTCAAAGCTAATAATATTTATACTAGAAATCAAAGGCTCCTCCCTCAGGACATAACCAACTACCACACTATACTCCATGGTGGGGAGAGGCCATAATTCTAGCAATCAGAGCCCAAGTATGCTTTTCTACACGCTTTTTGTCCCAGTGACCTTCTTCCCATCACCCTCCATCCCAGAAAATGGTGCTGCCTCTGGGTGGCTCACAGAGACTATGTTTCTGCATGTTTTAAAAATAGGTAGCTTGGTGTGGGAAATATCACTCATCCCTCCCACCTTAGCCTTAGCCCTTTGGGTCCCTTAGATTGAGAGCAGGGACTGTCTTTTACTTTTTTGTACCTGACAGTGCTTAGCACAGTACCTGGCATACAGTAGTCACTTAATAGAGGTTTACTGACTGATTCATTCATTCATTACCTGGCATACAGTAGTCACTTAATAGAGGTTAACTGATTTATTCATTCGTTCCCTGGCATATAGTAGTCACTTAATAGATGCTTACTGACTGATTCACTCATTCATTGGCACTAAGGGCCAGGAAAATATGGCATCTCCAATATGCTTCCGTGGAAGACCAAAGGTCCATCTGGTCTTCTGTTTGGAGTCCATATCTCCTATGAGATCTACTCAAGGAAAGAATCTGACCCTTCAGTGTTGAAATATTAGGAACAAATCCAGGCCTGCAAGAGCTGTCCTCCCTTACATACATATGTAGTCAAACATGCGTGAATGTGTCCACACATGTGTACATACATGTACACACAAACACACATACATATAAATGGACACTGTGCATGTGAACACATATGAATAAACACAAAGGCTTGAGAATGCATCTACAAAGCAAGAATGGCAAAGCAGCCTAGCATCTGGTTATTTATTTCTGCAAAATTCATCATCTTCTGAATGGCTATTTTTCGAGGGTATTATTTACATGATTTTGTCGTCAACTCTACCCTTTCTGACTTCTTCTCCCAGGGAAAAAGCCCGCCCCCGACCACCCCGTGACCAGGGCAGAGGCCGCGCAGTCCTGCTTTGATATCTGGCTGATAACGTATTGTACAATTAGACAATTTGACAATTTCCATTATGGCTGATAAAATATTTATTGAGCCTTGGAGATGATGTCGGATCCCAGTGCCATTTGTTTTGCTAATGGGGAGAGACTTACTAAATCAGAAGAAAGCATTCAAATCTCAGATCCTCATACTCTCCTCGACATTAGGTTTGCAAATTATGGGAGCCAGTCATAAATTACCACCCAGCCCAGAGGAGATTGATGCCAAACTGACAAGGCAGGTAGATGACATGGCGTCATAGAAACATTAATCATGGAAGAAAGAGAAAATACTCTCAAATTGGCCCATAAGTCTAAATATTAAGGAATGAGAAGCAGCGGCTAGAAGATGACTTTAGCAAGAACTGGAAATCAGAAAATGGAAAACACTTTCTATTATTTAACAAATCATTGGAATCCGTCTTCATGTTTTTACTCAGACGTCCCAGCAAGCGGAGACATCCAGGACGGATTTCTCCTTTGCGCTCTCACCATCAGTGGTGTTTAATAAAACATGTGAGGGGAACGGGGCCTTTGTCGCAGACTTTCCATGGGTGGGGAGGGCCAGGGGAGAGAGAGAGGATAAATATTCAGAAAAAAGGCCTAAGCTTAAACTCCCTCACTTGGACCTTAGCTTCTCTTGCTGGCTTAGGTTTTTCTTTTGTTCGTGGTCAAGTGTATTTTTATGGAGTTGAGGTAGGGCGCACTTGGCCAAAGCCCCAAATGTGGGATGCAGGTCAGCAAGTGATCTTAAGATGCAGAAAGAGACCTTTCAATAATCTCTTCCTCCTCCCCCAACCCGAGGTATAGATTATAGGTAGAAATCCCCAAAAGATAAATGTATCACCATTTTCTTTAAACCCCTTCTTTCTCCGAGTAGCTGAGTTCTCTGGCTGATTCCCTGCACTGGCTTTTCTACAAATATATTACCCTCATAATGCAAGTGGACCTTAATGAATAGCCCCCTCATATGGGTAGGGAGTGTAGTCTTAATGGCAAATGAAAAATAAACAGATCGATGGGGAAAGCTTAGGCACCCACCCAGCGCCTACAGGGACAGAATAGGGAAGTGGATAGCAAATAGAGGGTTCTTTAACCTTGGCGCAGAAAGAAGGGAAATGGGGACCCTGCTGTGATGCCTCCCATATCCCTCTTTTGGTCCTTGGCCTCTCCCCCCTCATCTCCAGCCTGCCCAGGACTTTGGAAGGGCCTTTGTGAGGCCTCAAATCTCTGATCCTGACCAGGATGCTTCCCAATTTGAGCTGTATCTTAGCCCGAGTGAGCCACGGTGGAGTATAATTAAATTAAATTGAAGCTGTCCTTGTTTTGAAGTCAGTCTTGATTTAAAGCTAGATAAGGAAGCAATTGCATTTAATAAAAACCAGGGTCCCTAAACAAAGATATATGGGTCCATGTAACGGCTTTGGAGAGTCACCAGGGCCATAGGAAAACCACTTGGAGGGCTGCTGGGGTCCAATGGAAGAAAAAATAAATAAAAATAGAACATGACCCCTTCCAGAGAATATTTTATAATGGTGCAACTTAAAAAGAAAAAGAAAAAAGGTACTGCCCTGCCTAATGACTTTGTCAAAACTCAGTAGCTGCCTGTCCATTCACCCAGAGAGATTCATAGTGTCTGCTAGCTAAAGTAAGTAGAAGTTGACATATTTGTCTAGCAGACAGAATTAAAGGCACAGCGCAGATGTTAGAGGTCAGAGTTGTACAATCCTAAGGCAAAAGCAGCAGGAAGAACCTGGAACCAAAAGAAAGGAATGAAGAGTGAGAAGCGTCAGAAAGCTCTTGTACCTTTTCAGCAGGAAATATGCAGCTTCGTCTCCTCTGGGGGATCAGATGCCCTCACCTGCAAAATCTCTGTCTCTGTCTCTCTGTGTCTGTCTGTCTGTCTGTCTGTCTGTCTGTCTCTGTCTCTGTCTCTCTCTGTGTCTGTTTGTCTGTCTGTCTCTGTCTCTGTCTCTCTCTGTCTCTGTCTCTGTCTCTGTCTCTCTCTCTCTCTCTCTCTCTCTCTCTCTCTCTCTCTCTCTCTCATGCTCTCTGCCCCATCTCTTCTTTTCTCTATCTCATCTTTCTGTGTTTCTGTGTTTCTCCACCTCTCTGTCTCTTCCCTCTCTCCATCTTTCACTCTCTATTCCTCTCCATCTGTCTCTGTGTCTCTCTATCTATCATCCATCCATCTATCTATCTCTCTATCTGTATCTTTCTGCATCTTGGTCATTCTGCCTTTCTCTTTAGATGGAGGCAGTGCCTTTATTGTCCTCAGAAATTATCATTGTATCTGTCACCTAGTAAGTTCTTAGGAAATGCGTGTTGGTTGACTGCTAAAAGAACCAGAAGTCCTATGTGCCAGGCAATGTGTCCAGTGCCGATTGATACTAAAACAAAATGCAAGTCCCTGCCCTTTGAGGAACTCCCATTCTAATGGGATGGGACTGATGAAAGTTCCTGACCCCCCTCACCCTGTAAGATGTGCTTACAGCTAGCTGAAAGAGAGCTTAAACATTATCCAGTGTAACACATTGGCAGTGATGATAAAAGTCTCTTGTGCTGCCCACCTTTGCAGGGTAGGTGAACATTGGTGTTCCTTGGATTGCATTAGTCTATAACTTTTTATTATAATAATAATTTGTGGTTTCACTGGTAGGGGGAAAAAGGGGAAGGAGGCTGTGATCCTTCCAAGAAGGATCCTTTGCAAACAGTAGAAAGAATACTGGGTTAGGGAGGCAGAGTGTGCAGTTTCAAGCTATACATGCCCATAGCATTTACTAACTCAATAGTACTAGGGAAGTCACTTTTCCTTTGTGGGCCTCAGTTTCCTTATCTGTAAGTGAGAGAATTGGTCTAGATGGTGACTAAGGCTCCTTCCAGCTCTAAGATTATGTTCCTAGGTAAAAATCTATCAAACCTCCAAAGTGCTTTCCAAGACATCCGGTGCCTATGAAGAGAATAGAGAAAGAGAAACCAGCCTCCTGGGCTCTGCAGCATGCTACCTGTGTGACCCTGGGCAGGTCAGACCTCTGGACTTTGGTTGCCTCCTCCTTAAAAATTAGAGGGGTGAGGTAAATAATCACTAGGGTCCCTTCCAACTTAAATCCTTCAGTATACTCTTTTTTCCCTCCCAGATAAAAAAATACACTTGATAAGTTTGTTACTTTCCTTGGGTGAAGAAAATTATTATTTCGAATAATGGTACAGTGATGAATAAAATACTGCAACTGGAGGCCAAAGACCTGAGTTCAAATCCTAGCTCAGATACTTACTAGCCCAAGAAAGGACCTAGGCTATTTGACTTTATCACAAAGGTCAGAGTTGAACATCTCCTTGGGGGAAAGGAAAATCCTACCTAGGAAGGGACAAGATAAGAATAAAAGGAAATAATAATGAGTCCAAGTAAAGACTCCCACTGCCATGTAGCCGAAATGAAATCTTGTTTATAAAACGCTTTGTGAACTTTAATGTTCAACTGAAAAGTAGCGTGGGATGGTGGGAAGCGTTCAGGAGTTGGAGGCAGGAGAGATGTGAGTTAGACTCCTGCTTCAAATGCTTTGCTAGCTGTGTGTGTCTGGGCCAATCATTTAAATTCAGAGTCTCAGGGTCCTCATCTGTAAAATGGGAAGAAAATTAGGGTACCCGTTGTATCTGTGTCACAGGGTCATTGGGAGGCTCAGATGAGATAACGGATGTCACCTACTTCTCATATCTTAGAGTGCTACGTAAGGTGAGCTCTATATGTGCGTGTATGCAAGCGGCATGCCTTTAAGACTTCTGATCTCAATACATGCTGCAGTGTTTCATTAGGTAAACGGCTCCAGGATGTAACTAGATTTTAGTTCTCCAGAAGCTGGATTAGGGGAAGGGGAAAACCAAAATGTCAATATTGTTGAACTCATAACCGACCCTTGCATTATTCTACGTTTTCATTACATCACTTTGTACAGTGCCTGGCACACAGTAAGCATTTAATAAATAATAGCTGACTGACCAATTAGGAAGAATAAAATTCCGTGCTTTCCCCTCAGCCCCTTTGAATGCCTAGAGAACGAACGCTTCCTTTATCCAAAGCCAGGGAAGGGTCTAGGAGGCCCAGTGAGTGCAGAAAAATGAAGATGGTGGGTTTTTCATTTGTTTGTTCTCTCTTCTTCCCCAGAAGATGACAAACTGGCTATGAGTGTCACTGTAAATCGAGGCTAGCCCATGGAAGAAGTTCTAGACAGAGGCTGAACAGAGAGCATGTCTTTTCCATGACGAAGGTCAATATGTCTTTTGGCTGTCGCTAAATCTGACTGTGCAGGTATATCTTCTTGGTATGTAGTAAGTACTTAAGAAATTTCATTTCATTCATTCATTCATATTGTTTGATGTGCAGAAAGTGCTAAATAAATGTTTACCAGTAGTATTAGTAGTAATAGTGGTAGTAGTGGTAGTAGTGGTAATGGTAGTGGTGGCGGTGGTGGTAGTAGTAGTAGTGGGAGTAGTAGTAGTGGTGGTGGTAGTGGTGGTGGTAGTGGTAGTAGTAGTGGTGGTGGTAGTAGTGGTAATGGTAGTAATGGTGGCGGTGGTGGTGGTAGTAGTAGTGGGAGTAGTAGTAGTGGTGGTGGTAGTGGTACTGGTAGTGGTAGTAGTAGTGGTAGTAGTAGTAATGGTGGTGGTGGTGGTAGTAGTAGTAGTGGTAGTAGTAGTAATGGTGGTGGTAGTGGTACTGGTAGTGGTAGTGATGGTGGCGGTGGTGGTAGTAGTGGTAGTAGTGGTGGTGGTGGTGGTAGTGGTAGTGGTACTGGCAGTGGTGGTAGTAGTAGTAATAGCAGCAGCAGTAGTAGTTCTCATACCTAAATAATATACTTATTGCCTCTCTGATAGAATATAAGCTCCTCGAGGGCAGGAACTGCATCATTTTTTTGTCTCTGTACACCCTGGTACAAAATAAGTGCTTAAGAGATACTTGTTGATAAATTTTTAAAAATCTTATATGCAGTTAATAATAATGATAACAGAGAGATAAAATTTCTATAGCACTTTGAGGTTTTACAAATAGGACCTCACTTTAATCTTCACAACAATCCTAGGAGATAGGGGCTATTTTATCCCTCTT
Organism: Trichosurus vulpecula; assembly: GCF_011100635.1. Lineage (NCBI taxonomy): Eukaryota > Metazoa > Chordata > Mammalia > Diprotodontia > Phalangeridae > Trichosurus > Trichosurus vulpecula. Next base: position 29,200,933 of record NC_050574.1, read on the forward strand.
TTACAGATGAGGAAACTGAGGTAGATAGAAATCAAGTGACTCACCCAGGGTCACACAGCTAGTGTCCCAAGGGGAATTTTTAACCCAGGCCTTCTTAACTCCAGATCTGGTCTCTCATCCACTATAACCACACCTCCTCAAGATCTTGCCCCTTGCTCTCACCTTAGGGCTCAAGGTAGGGCTAAGTGAGGGCCTGGTTCCTCCCTAAGACGAATCGAAACAGGAAAGCCTGGTCTTTCCAGACAGAGCCCAATAGCAAAAGAAAACAGAAACAGAAGCTGGAAATTGAACAGATGCCCACAGATTAAGGAATAGCTGAGCAAACTGTGGTCTCTGAAGCGACTGGAATATTATTGTCCCAAAAGAAACAACAAATAGGCAGAATTAAGAGAATCACAGGAAGAGTTGTATGAACAGATGCCTCCACTGATCTCTTTTGACATGGGCATTTCCTTTCCATGCCCCTATACTTTCCTTCTTAGCATTTACTATACTTAATCTGCACGTGTTTACAAGGTGCTTTGTAAATATTCTCCTGTTTCACGTGTTCATGGCTGTGTGCCTGCTTGAATCTCTCCACCTACACTGTACATTCTCTTCTGGTTAATGTTTGTGCTTTCTATTTTTTTAAATGTGCCCAGATGAACTTAGCACAGGGCTTTATAGAGAGCAAGCTAATGGGAGACCAGCTAATGATGTGGTAAGCAGATTTGTAACCAGGAAGAACTGGGTTTGAATTCCAGCACTGATAATGTGTTGTGTGACTATGGGCAAGATATAACCTCTCCGAGAATCACTGTTCTTATTTGTCAAACGAGAGGGTCCAACCAGATGGCCACTGGGATCCTTTTTAGATTCGGATCTTCAGTCTGTAAAATGGGTGTAACACCAAGAGTGCGTGTCTCAGAAAGAGGGACCGTATGGAAAGTGCTTTGTGAACTTAACTATTGTTACTGTGCCCCCCCAAAAACAGCATCCCCTGTTATTTCTCCAAAAAAAATTCTGGGACCCAGCGACTGGTACTCTTCTGACTATTGGCTCCCAGGTCTGGCCGGAGGCACGTGGTGGTGGTGCTGAGAGGTGGCAGATCCCCGTTCAGGGGCTCTGTGGTTGGAGATAGCGAGGGTGTTGTCTCTCCCAACCTGTCTGGGGCCCCCCTCGCTGTCCCCAGAGTTTATCTCACACACATGATGCGGCTTTGTGGGAGGAATGAGGGGGACTTTGCATTCCTTTCGCAGGATGATAGGGGCTTCTATCTAAATCTGTTCCATATGACCTACCTCACATGCTTGCTGGTTGTCTGGCTGGGGCCCTTGGGAAGGTCAAAGAGGGTAGAAGTGGGAAAGTAACAGAATGAGGCTAATGTGGCCCCTGCCTGGGCAGGCTGCAAAACCCCCTCTGTTTGTATTTTTGTTTTGTTTGTCTGACCTGACCGGGAAAAGAAGAGTGAGTGTGTCTCAGGTTTAGAGAGAGAGACTTCATCCCTGATTCCTTGGAAATGGGAAAAACCCTGTAGAGCTATAGGAGATGTGGTATCGGGGGTAAAGCTTGGAAACAGGAAGGCTGGGATTTGAATCCCACCCTTGGTACGCTCTGGGTGAGTCACCTCACTAACTTCCCTGAGACTCAGTTTCCTTATCTGTGAAATGGGGATAATGCTTATTGTACCCCCCTCAAATGGTCATTCTTTTGTGTACCTTGTGCATTTTAAAGTGCTATTAATTCATTCATTCCACAAGTACCTACTATGGGCTGGACACTGTGGGACAGACCCAAAACCAAGTGGGCTTCGTAAATGTTGGCTGTTTTAATTCACTTAGCAGTTCAAATATTGTCTAAAAGCACCAGATTCCTGCACTGAATGACCAGAGTCATCATCACCACTGATCAGGGACATATCTTGGTACAATGTCTAGAATTCTGGCCTTGGAGCCAGGAAGACTGAGTTTTGAATCTTGCTCAAACACACACTAGCTGTGTGACCCTGAATAAGTCGCCTCACTGATCTGAGCCTCAGGCCTTGTCTAAAAAATGAGGGGAGTGTCCTTGACCACTTTTAAGCTCTGATTCTCAGATCCCACAATCCTCAATGCCCAGACTTTGGTTGTGTTGGCTTCCAAGGTGAAAGCCCAAATAACTGCCCCATTCTAGCATAAGATTTTGGACTCAAGTTGGGAGATCAGTGGAAACAGGACATGAAAACAGATTTTGGGGGACCAGCTGAGCTGCCCCCCAATAAGCACACTTCCCCAGAATCTAGGAGGAATGAAGGATGGAAAGTTTTCAATAAGAAAAGGGTGTGTTTGGGTGTGTGGGAGTGCCTAAAATCCTACCGGGTCACCTGCAGTACAAGGTGTGTGTGTACCCAGAGCACAGAAATCTGGGAGGAGGGGGCTCCCCCGGCTCATCACCAGTAAGTAAACATGTTTGCAGACACCCAGCAACTAGGGTGAACAATTCCATCTTCCACTGGGTCCTAGAGCTCTCTATACAAAAGGAAAAACACTGAATCCCTACAGTGACCTGAGCACAGGGACTTCTCCACCCTGGATTCTGAAGCCAAATCTCTTCCTTTCAAACCAATTTAGTAAGCACGAGGGCCAACCTCATCGGGGGCTGACAAAAAAGAGACAGTTCCTACCCTCAAGGAGCTAATATTCTAAGGGAGGGGATTGGGCATGGGTGAGGGCACACAAATAATATGAGAAAGATTGAGGAAAGAGAGGGTGCTAAGTTTGACTCTCTGACCTTCAATTTCCTCGGCACAATCTTAGCCTCTACCTCACAAAATTGTCATGAGTATCAAATAATATAATACAACATAATGCAAACTTTAAAGTGCTACATAAACGTCAGCTGTTTTATCACTATTCTTTAATAGCGATGATACTGTTAATAATCACTGACATATCTTACTTGCAAACGGGGGCCAGTGATTGTCTTCTCTGGAGACAGAGAACCTGTTTTTAAATTCTGCCTCTGATGTCTACCTCAGGCAAGAAATGTCACCTTCCTGGGTCTCGGTTTCCTCATGTGTCAAATGAGGGAGTGGGACTGAGGCAACCAGGTGGCACAGTAGATAGAACCTGGAGTTGGGAAGACATGAGTTCAAATCTTGAATCTTGCACTTACTAGCTGTGTGACCCTGGGCAAGTCATTTAACCCTATTTGCTTCTGTTTCCTCTTTTGTAAAATAAGTTGGGGAAAAAAAGTTTACTAATCTGTAAAATGGAGATAATAAAAGCACCTACCTCCCAAAATTGTTCTGAGGGTTAAATGATTGAATACTTGTAAAAAGACCTCAGCACAGTGCCTGGTACACAGTGGGTGCTATATAGTGCTAGCTGTTGTTTTAATATTAGGGTGTCTTTCAGCTCTAGAATCAATATTCCTTCCTTCTCTCAATGCTTGAGAGAACATAGGGACTGGGTTGAAAGAAAGAAATTGAACCATCAATGGCCCTCTTCTTGAAGATTGCTTAATTGTTTACTTGAACTAGGTGTCTAAGTAGCAATGTTTCATTCATCCAACATTTTGTCTAACATTTATTGGGGGACAGTGGAGCCCAAGGATGGTTGTTCTACATTGAAGTGAAGACGGATAGAAGCTCCCTGAAAGCAGGACGAAGGAATGTTACCTGTCCCCACTGGTGCCCTGGGACAAAGTCCAATTGCCCCCACATGAGTTACAGTTCTTCGTTAAAAACAGGTACTGAGGGTCTCCCTTAAACCAAGCCCTCAGCTCATAATGCGAGCCAAGAATGTTCCCTTCCCAGGGCTGTTTCCCTGTTGTTGGCTGAGAAATCACCCACCCTCCCCATCTGCCCTCCCCCAGAATCCAAGCATATTATGGCTTCAGGACAATGGAAGCAAAACAATCCTGGCACACCTGGTCTTTGAGTCTCAGATGCTAGAAAAAAAAATGAAGAGGAAAAGGGTTCTGACCTGTAGTGCCAGCTGATTGCAAGCATCACCTAAGCTCTCTGGGCCCCAGGTCCCCAGTAGGGGATGAGGGGGAAAGGGACAAGTTCTCTTGGAAAGGTCCAAGGGAAAAATAATGTGGAAGAAACACTGAGAATGGAAAATTGAAGTTCTGCAATGGACTTAGAAGGCCTTGGCTTTTTGGATGGGCGTTTTGTCCAAACAATGAAAATACCTGTTCCTCTTGGGTAATATGACCCTATAATTATGCATAAGCACCCAGGTGGGTGTGCTCCATCCCTACAATAAGAGTACTAGGAAGCGGGGCTGACAAGACCCTTTCATGGCCATTTCTATCCCCCATGGCCCATTGCATCAAATCAGCTCAGGTTACAGGATCTCACAGCTGTCATGTCACCTGTGGGCCACAGTGGCTGGTGGAAGAGAGCTAGGGTTCATCCTGGAGACCTACTATGGGAAAAGAATCCCAGTATGGGTGAATGACGACCAGCCAAGTTTCCAAGATGAAACCCAGATAGACAGCTGGAAAACCAATGGCCCAATTGGCCACTTTAGGCCTTGTTCTCCAAGGCTTTTGGACTGCCTTCAGACACTTAACTACCCAAACACCTATTGAACACGAAGGAAAAAGGCCTACCCAGGATATGTACTAATAACTTTATCATTTTTCTCTAAGATAAGAAAAGTCGGGTTTTAGCTTTTGTTTCTTGAGAAAATGGGGAGGTACCGGAGGACCCTCTCTCCAGGCGTAAAACATGGGAAGAATTTAGGCAGCTGAGGGAGGGAAAGGCAGCCATTCTTAAGTTCCCACTGCCATTACTTGTATCTCCATGGCTTTCCTCCCAACATTCCCCTGGCTGAGGACTCCACTCTCACTTTTACCTCCTCAAATCTCTAGATCCCTCCCAAGTGCAGCACAACGGCAGCCTCCTTCCAGAAAGCTCTACTGACCCCCTTCCTCTTCATTTGTTGGTTCTTTCTCATTTTTAAAATTAATGTAAAGTAACTTTTGTAGGTTGTGGCATCATCCAAATAGACTATAGACTCCTTGAGGGTAGGAACCGCCTTATTCTTGTCTCCCCACTACACATATTAGATGTATAAGCAGTGTTTATTGAATAGAATTGAATTGTGCTTAGCGCTAAAACCTACCTCAGCCTCCAGGAAGCCAGAGAATCATAGAATGATTAAAACTGTTGGATAGTTCAGAGATCCTAGGGTCCTAGATGGAGACCTAGAAAGGATCTTAGAGGTTATAAAGCCCAATTCCTACATTTTACAGATGAGGAAACTGAGGCACGGTAAGGTTAAAATAACTTGTTCAACGTCATATGCCTAGTAAGAGGCTATGGAAGGATTTGACTCCAGGTCTTCCTAAGTCCAAGACCAGGACCTTATCAATGGATAAGGCCATCAATGCCCTCATTTCATAGATGAGGACACTGAGCTTGAAGGAAATTAAATCCACTCCCACCTGCCTCTCATTTGCTGTCTGGAAAACTAGACGGTGCCCAGGTAGATAGGGATGGGAAAGTCTATTTCATGGGAATGCCACTCCTCAAAAGACCTAGGCTCTCCTAGAACTTTCTTGTCCCCCACCAAGGGAATGGCTAAGTTCTGATTGCAGGACACCTTGTGGGTGGCCAGATGTTTGCCTGCTGCTCCAGAAATCTTGACTTTTAATCCCCCCCCCCTCTTAATGCCTCATCGTGATTTGCTTAGCTGGCGTTTGTGGAGTTGGGTTTCTGGGTGCTGAGCAGAGTCTCTGGTGGCCAAGCCCCATTGCCAAACAAAAGACTGTCTGTTTGCTTGCCCTGCCTTCAGAGAGGCTTAAGGACATTTTTGTCATTTTTAAACAGCTAATATCATGGAGGGGGGGCCAGTGGAGGAGAGGGGGGAGGGAAAAAAGAAATTTTAAAAAGTTGTCTAATCTCTTCAAGCTTAATCTTTGGTTTTTGAAAATTCCAGGCCCAGATGCAGATTGTTCTATTAGATTAATTAGGTCAAGATTACCTTGAACAGTGGGACTCTGCTAGCTTTTGAAAATTCTTTTTTCTTTTCTCCTCTTGGGTGCAAAATTAAGTGTCCTGTGGCTGAAGGGTAGGTGACCCCTCACCAAGACCTTGGAGTTGGGTATTAGTGAATAACTCCTGTTTGTGTTGGAAAACATGCAATAGTCTCCTCATGGTCTCCAGACCACCAATCTCACTGGACCATTCCTTTCAGAGACCGAGGTATTTGTCCAGGGAGACTTCTCTATATAAAGGCAGACAGGACATCTCCTGAGGCCCTCCCTGGAGAAATGCCTTGGTCTCTGGAGATAATCATGACCATGGACCCACGTCAACATGACTAGCTCTTTTATGTGATGGAAAGTTCCTTTGGGACCAGTCTCTCAGATTCCAAAGATTCTTCTTTGGAAACTAACACTCATAGCATTATTCTTAGAGCACTTTAAATTTTATAATACATTTACATAATTATCTGATTTAAGCCTCGCAGCAATCCTATGAGGTAGGGACTATGGATATTGTTATCTCATTTTACAGATGAGGATATCGAGGCTCAGAGGAGTTAAGTAACTCCCCCATGATCATCTGGATAGTGATAGCTGAACTAGAATTGGAACCCAGGCCATGGGTGGGGCATGGATAAGTAGAACACCGGCCCCGGAGTCAGGAGCACCTGAGTTCAAATCTGGCCTGAGATACTTGACCCACTTACTAGCTGTGTGACCTTGAGCAAGTCACTTAACCTCAATTGCCCTGCCTTCCCCCCTCCAAAAAAAAAAGGCCATGGGGTATAGTGATTCAGAGGCCCTGAGTTCAAATCCTTCCTTGAGACTTTGAGCAAGTCCCTTCCCTTTCCTGGGCCTCAGTTTCTTCGTCTGTAAAATAAGAAAGTTGAGCTAAATGGCCTCTGAACTCTTTTCCAGATCCAAGATCTCTATAACTGCAAGGACAGTGTGTAATCGGTTATAACATGGACCTTATTCTGATCTTAGCACTCTTGGTGAAATAGAAGGAGCTCTGAACTTTGGGTCAGAAGACACAAGTTCAAATCCTGGCTCTCCCAGTTACTGCCTATGTGATGTGGGTGAGTGATTTCACTTCTCTGGGACTGTTTCCTTTACTATAAAATGAGGGGGTTAGATGAGATGGCTCCCAAGGCTCCCTCTAGCTCTAAACCCCATGATTTCCTCTTCCAGCAAAGCTCCTGAAAGCAACAACGGCTTTCTTTGAGTTCCCTATATAGCTCCCACTTAGGAATCAAGGAATTCAGTCCTAAAACAGCTTGATTCCCCCTTAGTAATTTTTCCAATCTGTTAGCAGTTTAGAAAGCAGTCCTTTGGGGCTTTTACCTCTAAATCAAGTTCTCCTGCTCTTTCAAGATTCTTTCTTGCTCCTCATGCCTATAAACTCTGTTGTCCCCATCACACAGAAGGAGAAAAAAGAAAAAGTCAGTTCTGGATGCCACTTTTGAGGAAGGAAATTAATAAGCTGGATACCATTCAGAGAAGGGCAAGCAGGATGGTGAGGGGCCTTGATATACAAAGATGACTGCAAGGAACTGAGGATGTTTAAAAGAAAAGAAGGTTGGGGGCTGGGGAGGGGGAGAACATTGGGAGATGGCTGCTTTCAAGTGTTTGATGGGCCATGGTGAGAAGAATTAAACTTACTCTACTTGGACCTAACCAGAGGAACTAGGGAAAACAACAAGCTGAAGAAGGAAAGAGGAAAATTTAGGTTTGATGTTGGGAAATACTCCCTAATAAGTAGAATAGCCCCAAAGTGGAACGTGTTTCCTTGGGAGAGAGGGCATTCTCCATCCCTGGAGATCTTCAAGCAGAGACTGGTGGCCCACTTCTTAGGAATATTGCAGAGTCGGGAACAGATGGGACTAAATGGCCTTTGAGGTACCCTCCAACTCTGATTCTCTGATTCTGTAATTCTATTGAATTCCACAAAATCTCTAGTAGTTTCAGAAAACTATTCCATAATAATTCTAATGATAAGAAGTACATAACACTTATTATGCACTAGGTACTGTGCTAAACATTTGGCAGATATTATCTTACAACAAGCATTGACAGGTAGGGCCTATTATTACTATATATTTTATACTATATACTATAATTACTAATATTTACAGACGGGAAAACTGAGGTAAAGGTCAAGTGACCTATATTTGCATCAATGAAGGGAACTCCTCTTTTGGAAACTTCTTCCACTGATACCCAGTAGCACCTTCTCTGTTGGCTAGAGGTATTGAGAGGCCAGGTCACTTGCCCAGTATGTGTCAGAGGTTGAATTTGAACCCAAGGCCATCCCTCCATCTTCCAGTTCATACCATACTGTCTTTTTATTTCTCATCTTATCAGGGCAAGGACAGAGACAGGGCCTGAATCTGTGATTCCATTGGTATAGGAAACTCCCAGTGGAAAAACTCCCTCTTCCAATTGGGGTCTGCACCTTCTCTGAAAAGAACATCAGAGTGTTGGGGAGGAGGTGGGGGCACTAACAGCTTAGCTGGCTAGTGGTAGGACTGGAACCCAGATCTTTTCAGCTTTGAGGCTGGCCATCCCTATCCACGATGACCCTCTGCCTCTTTTATGAGTGATAAAAGAAATAGCGCATGTATTGCATGTATTATCACCAAGCCTCTGGCGTTAGGAGGTCCATTTAACCTTCTGCTCCTAACTTGCTTCTGACCCTTCTCTAGCTAACAGGCTGCAGTTTTTGAGTCAATATTTGCTTTCCTTTAGCAGTTAAATGCAGTTTGGTGTTAATATACAGACACGTTTTCTATAGGTTTGGGGGTGGGCGAAGAAGGAAGTGCAGTATTTGTGTTTGAAAGAGGCTGAGGGCTCCAAAATGTTTCTTTGGCTCCACTTCAAACCACACAACTCCACCAAGCACTCCAGCCTTCTCTCCTTTCTCCTAGAATTCACCCTCTGTCTGTCCGACCTTCTGAAAGAAACTCATTGGAGAGCTGAAGCTTCCCCATGATGGCTGTGGGGCCCCCTTGCATTTTTGGGTGAAGTCAAACAGTCTTTCAACAGGCCCCAAATCAAGTTTTTTTTTAAGCAAGGGCTCTTGCCCAGTAGGAAATGAGAGGTGTTTACTTTCTGATACAACATTGGTAAACAGAAAAAAATAAAAGTCAAGGAAAGTGAGCCCAAACAGAATGCTTTAAGAAATGCCCACTTTCTACACCCCTCCTGGAACATCCAGGGCCTTCCCCCCTGCCCAGAAAAGCCCTTAGGGTAGCTCTGCCAATGAAATACCCACACCCAGCTCTGCCCTCTTCTCCTCCCAGTCACTGGGCATGAGACGAAGGGGGCCATCCATCGGGCCTAACGGCGAGTGAAGGAAGGGAAAGAAGCCAGGCTTCCCCAGGCTGGGTGAAGAGACCTTTGCAGTCAGCCAAGACTCCAAACAGATTCCTTATTTTTAATTCTTTCACAATAGAGAGGAACAGGCATCCCAACAGGGGGATGGAATGAGAGAACCTGGCTAGCTGATCATTCAGCTTTCTTTGAACTTGACCTTGAAACCTGCTGCGTTCCCAGAGCAAAGGAGAGCATCACCAGAGTTGGTCCATAAAAAGTTGCCGTATCCAAGTGTCTTAAGGGTTGTCAGAGAAAATCAGACTCCTTTTGTTTGGTCCCAGAAGGCAACACTAGGAAGAGTTAAAAAGGACCAAGCTGTATTTAGTTAGTTTTAGCCTTATAGGAGGGAAGAAGTGGGGTGAGGGGAATCCTTCCAGTGAATGAGGGCCATCTAAAGAGGATTGGGCCATGCCAGGAGACCCTAAGTATCACTGGTTTGGGGTGGGAAAATATCTCAGAATTTGCTTAATCCAATCATCTCATGTACTGGGAGCTGCCTCAGTTTCATAATCTGTAGAATAATGTGGTTGGTCTAGATGGCTTCTGAGGCCCCTTCCAACTCTGGGCATCAGTGTCTTCCTCTGGAAGCTGGCTCCCAGCTCTAGATCTAGGATCCCTTTTAAGGGTCTTCAAGCAGAGAGTGAACGACCCCTTGCCAGGCATTCCTACTTCAGTACTGGGTGGACCAGGGCCCTTTCCAGCTCTCAGATTCTGCAGTCCATTTGTTTTCCTAGTCGTGAATCCTCAGACAGGAGGGGCAGGGAGCTAGCATGACCATCTTTGGAGCTGGCAACTATCTGGTGCTTATTTGTAAGACTGAGTCACCGACATGAGGCTCCTAGTACAAGGAGGCTACTGGAAGCCTCTTCCAATCTGACCATGGCCCTTGGCTGCTCACTGGTAAAATATTGGCTGGGTCTTCCAGTGTTTCCCTCTCTTAATTGCCTTCCCCCATCCCTTTTCTGAGCTTGTGAGTAATCTGCCCATTTCTAGTTACGGACACTTCATAAATATTAATCGTAATAATAAAATGACAGAATGATCCCTTTCCCCTCTCCAACTGGTCTGCCATGCTTCCCTTGTCCTTCTTCCAGAAACCACATTGCACATGCCTTTGCATTGGCCAATTTGCTCAGACTGCACAGACTTTTAAAAAAATAACTCCCAATCCCAAACTAATATAAATAAGTTGAAACCTTAAAAAAAAGTCCCTCTAATGCTTCTATTGTGTGGGTGATTGCTCGTTTCCCAGCTATATAATTAGCACATAAAGTACTCTCTCCTACAAATTAAATGGGGGTAATTGGCTGGTTTTTTTTTTAAAAACTCATTTAAATACTAAACCCTTAGGGGGAAAAATTGTCATTGTTTATCTGTTAAACTGAGTAGCATTTTAAGCATTAGGGACTAATTTTGCAGCTTATCTGCGAGTGTGGGACCCAAGAACAGAAGCCCACGGGGGAGGGTGGCTGTTGAACAAAGTCTTGGCAGTTCCCAGGGGACTTGGTCTCACAGGAAGAAGAGAATACGTTCCTCACAGTTCTGGGAGGTAGGTGGAGCAGGTGTCATTATCCTAATTTTAGAGAGGAGGAAACTGAGGTTCAGAGCATGCCCAACATGATTCAGCTGGTAAAGTACGCATGTACGAGCGGTGCTAGAATTTAAGACCCTTTCCACCAGATGCCTCCCTACCTTTCTAGACTCATCTCAAATTACTGCCTAGCACATATTCTAAACTCCAGCCAAACCCTACTATTCCCTTTCCTGACCGATCTTTTGGGGATGGGGCCACAAGGAGAAATGTTGGTTTTGTTTTTAGAATCTTAATGAATTGCTTGCTTCTGTTTGGAATTAAACAAAGTAGAATTTTCCAGCTGAGATTGAGACTGGATTAGAGAGAAAGAGGGAGGGAGAGAGAGAGAGAGAAAGAGAGAGTCAGAGTCTTGTCTGGGTAGAGGCATGAACATACCTAAGGTGGGGTGAAAAGGTCTGTGTACTAAGGGCATAGAATATGGAGGTCATTGATAACACTTAGACTTCTCCAGAATCCTAGAGGCAACCAGCTATAGCACCTAGTTAAGAATAATAAGTTAAAATAGAAAGATGCCAAATGGGGCTTCCTCACCTGGCAGCTGTTGCTCCAGGTGGGAGGGATCCTTCCTAGTTTGAGCCAAGCTACTATTCTTCTAGACCCACAGTGGCCTCTTCAGAAGCCTGGCTGCAACCCAAGGTCCCTTTATCAATAAGGACTTGTGTCCCCACCTCAAAGTGAATCAGTCTTAAGTTACTTTGAGGATATTCTGCATTCTGTTCGTCACAGGCATCAAAATTGCTGATAACAGGTCAACCAGGTGAGCATACGTGAGCCTGGAAAGATACCCTAGGTAAACACTCTGCCATACCAATGATGGGGGGAAGAGGAAGGGAAAGGGAAAAACCAATGGCAGCCTGTGCATCGGGATGTGCCACTACACCCAGCATTCTCAGCCCACTGTTCTAGGCACTAGAGTTTTGTGGTAGAAATACACCTAAGAACAAAAGAGCAACCTTCATTATCTAAAAAGTACCCCCTTAAGTCAAATAGATACTCAAAGGGGAAACTTGGAAGGGGCTTTCAATATCTTCCAGTCCCAAACTTTTACTTTACAGGGATGCAGACTGAGGTCTGGAGAAGGGAAGGACATGCCTAGCTAGTATGGCAGAGAGAAGACTAGAACCCATGACTCCTGATTCCTGACTCCTGGTCCAATATCCCTCAACACTTGAGTGGATGTAACCTACCTATGCATATAATAGCAACAAAATCGTCAAATGAGGATATCATTCCTCTCCTGCCCCAACCTCCATCAAACAAAATCTAGAAGGAGTGGTAACTAAAGCCTTTCGATTGTTTCATAGTGTCAAAATAGTTTTTTCTTTGAATTATATTTTAAAAACTACTCATTGAGAAGGGGAGCAAATGAGTTCCC
>NC_050574.1:29213334-29265834 GCF_011100635.1 Trichosurus vulpecula
TTTCTTTCATTCTTTATCCTCTCTTTTTTCTTTTATTTTCTTTCATTACTTATCTTTCCTTCCATTGTTCTCTCTTCTGTTCTCAATTTTCTTCCCTCCCTCCTTCCCTTTTTTCTTTTCTCCTTTTTCACTCTTTCTGTTTCTTCTATTTCCTTCTCTCTTTCTTCATTCCTTTCTTCTTTTCTTCTTTGCTCTCCTCTTATCTTTCTTTCTTTCTCTTTATTGCCCTAAAGCCTTACTTTCTCTCTCTGTATCTGTCTGCTTGTCCTTTCTCTCTCTCTCTCTCTCTCTCTCTCTCTCTCTCTCTCTCTCTCTCTCTCTCTCTCTGTCTGTCTGTCTCTTACTGTCTCTGTGTCTGTCTGTCTCTCTTCCACCACCACCCCCTCCTTCTGCTTACCTCTCTCCCTCCTCCCTCTTTCTCTCAAACCAAATCCTCTAAGTCTCTTGGACTCCTGGTTTGAATTTACCCTTACAGGGTTGGTATTCATTCCTAAGCATCCGTGTTCCTATAGACTTACAGGAAGGATTCAACCTGTTCAAAGCAGAAATAAAATAAAAATTAAGCAACAGCTTTCCATCCTTTATTAAATTAAAAAAAATTGGGCCATTAAGGGAAACCTTTATATTTGATTTCCTTTCATGGACTGCTGTCAGTAACTGGAGGGACGGGTGAAAGGAAGGATTTGTAGCATTTGCTGAATGAAGACGTTTAATTTCTTTTTTCCACTCATATAATGATCCTTCCCTTGTGTGCTTCCTCTAGCCCCTTCCCTACCTCCCCAACTCAAGGCTTTTGAGTTTTGTTTATGCTGTCCAAGCTCTAAGCTCCCAGATAGGACTGCTCCTGACTGCCAAGAGCACCCCCATGCCAGGCTCTATGTGCTAAAGATGGCTTTTGGTTGCTTTTTTTGTTGCTGTTCCTGAACAGAGAGTGGTTTTTTTTGAAAGACATCATTTTATATTTTGGCTAAATAACACATATAAAAGAAAAATTATATATCTTGTCAGACGACTAAACTTTTGGAGGAAAAAAATCAGTCTTGAGTTCTATTTTCCTTCTGCATATTTGAGTTTGTCTCAGGGAAAGATAACCTCCTGGTCCATATTTTACGGCTTCAGGGAAGCAAGTTGCCACAATTAGACCATAGGTTATTATCTTCAAAGATAAAGAGTGACAGGGCCAATATATTCTATAAATTGATTAGAAAGGGTGAGGATTAAAAAAACAAAACAAAACAGAACACTACCTGAAGTTAACTTCTCCCAGAAAAGATGAATGCCAAGGGAAGTGACTTACGATGTGGCCCAGTGGGTAAAACCTGCCCTAGAGTGGGCAAACAGCCCAGCTACATGAGAGTTCCCAGGCAGGGCTCAGGCCAGCGAGGCCTAGCCCTAGGCCGCAGTGGAGAGAGAACCCTTTTAGAGATGGAGGCCATTCTCCTGCCTGACTTTCCCCAGCGGAACCTGTAGGTGATAGGTGGAAAGTGGCTTGCAGGGGAATGGTGTTTCCTCTAATAAGATCCATATTCTGCCCAGTACACTTTTAATACAAAAGATATGTCTGATACCCGCTGCCTTGGCGTTTTTTCGGTTCTAACTGAAAGCCTTTTGTTCGGGGGAGATTAGAGTGGGATTTGCTTTCATTCTTCACGATGTTTCACTCCATACATCACCGGAGTCTGGGGGCACGACTGCTGTCCCCCCTCTTTCCTCTTCTTCCTCCTCACCCTCTGGCAGAAAGGGTCTCAGTGTGCCTACAAACTCCTCGGAGGGATCAGTTGACGCATGGCAACCCCCCTTCTCCACTCCCCATCCTATTATCGATAATAAAGAGGTGCTTTCCGTAAACGGGTCCACGGTCAGCCCCACAAAATGGAGTCACCGCTGGTCACCACCGACCCCCTCCCCATTCCCAATTTGGTTTAATGTCTTGCAGCTTTAGGTTCTGCCCTGGGTCTCCATAATAACCTTCCCTTCCTCCTTCACTAGTGCGGATTCACATCTGTTTCTCAGCCTTTGGAATTGGTGTTCATTTTTCACTGCTGCCCTTTGTCCTACACTTCCTAGCTGCACGCCAAGGGCTTCATTTCATTTATTGAATAAGTGAGAGGCTGTACCGACGGAGGGAGCTGGGGGACAGGGCTCCAACTTCACTGGAGTTCCCAACAGAAATGTTTTTGTTCCCTGGGATTGGAGAGCTTCCCCCCAACACACACCCCTTTTCTCCTCTATTGCTTGTTTCTGTTTTGTTTTAATTAGGATCTGATTTTTTTCTTAAACTAGTTACTGTAAATAGTTCTCTTAGCTTTCTCTGAGCCATGGAGTATTTTTTTTTCCAAATAAAGACCTTTGTGTAACAAACAACTTCTCCGCCCCCCCCCCCAAGATAAATTTAATTTGTGTCAACTACATTCTATGGAACTTTCACGTTTATAGGCCTGGCAGGGAGGGGGCGGTTCATGATGGGCAGCAGCTTATACCTTCCCTGCCAGAATTCGCACCCAAACATCTCCATTTTCTGCTCCAAGCCTGGGCAACCTCTTGGCATTGTGTGTTTACCTGGGTTTTAAAGTCTCTAGTATTTTACCCACTTGAAAATGAAAACCACAAACACACTGTGGAAAATTGGATTTCTAGGGGGAGGCAAGCAGGCCTGGCGATTAGGAGGAGGCCGCCCTGGGCATCCACTGCTACGTTTGCTCAGCTCTGCTCCCCTCCAGCATTTCCTCAAGAGGCAACGTACTAATTACAGCATTTTACTGCACAAGAGAGAAATGAGAGAAGAGAAAACACCCACTTATGTTGTCCCAACACAAGAGTCTGACATGTTAACAAGTTTCTTATATCCTGTTTCTAATCTAAACACACGACACAGAAAATCAACTTCTCACAGGCCTGGCTGAAGGGGCCAGCAAACCTGTTTCTCTTAGAGCTGGATTTATTCATCCTGCAAATGCCCACGGCCTGCAGCTAGTTGTGACCTTGTTGCTTTTTTTTCTTGGCATTCTGGTTCTTTTCTGTGTAGCATCCCCATTCAAGTTGGGGATCTCCATGTAGAGAGGCAGTGTTAGGGGATAGATCACTAGTCTTTGAGTTAGGAAGACCCAGGGTTATATCCTGTCCCTGACACTTATGACCACAGACAAACCAATTCACTTCTCTGTGCCTCAGTTTCTTCTTCTGTAAAATGAGGCTAATAATAGCAACTAGTTCATCAGCTTGTTGTGACGCACAAATGAGATCACGAATAAATCAGGACCAGGAAGTTACCTAGGGTGCTATATAAATGTGAGCTTTTATTATTATTGTGGGAATGGGATTTTTTTCTTTTCTTGACTATACATGTGTCTCAAGGGTTTTGCTTTATTTGCTTTCTTTTTTTTTCTAATTTGGGGTGAGATGGAGTAAGACTAGAGATAGATTGCCAAGAGACAAAGAAAGGAAAGAAAAGGGAAGAGAAGAAAAAGAAAAAGAAATAGAGGGAAGAAAAAGAGAAAGAAAAGAAGGAAAAAGAGAAGAGCATGATTGAAACTTTTTTTTAATGTACAGAAGAGAACAGAAGGAAAGCCAAAAGGAAACACAGACAAGCAGGATAGTTTCAAAAGTTACATGCTGAATTATTATATATTTTAAAGGAAAAGCAAGCTAAATTTAATAAGAGATTTAATTTTCTTTCCCTGTTTTAATTTATGGAAATGTTCGCTCAATTTGTTTGTTTAATAATTTCAGAATTAAAAAATAAAATTACAAAAAAACCCTCATGGCAGCAGAAGATCCTCTTTTACAGCAAAGGTCTTAGAACATGAAGTTGAATGGAACAGGGGCACTGGAGAAAAGAGTGGTTTGAAGGTCAGTAGATTTAAAGTAGTGGTCTGCTTGCACCCTGAGATGGGGAAGGAGGGAGTTTGTAAAATGATTGACTGGGGCACAGGGAGAAAATATTAGAACATTTATTTTCATTTATTTTTAACTAAAATAATTTTAAAATATGTATTTTTTCTTTTTCATTTCTATTTTCTGCATATGTTTTATAATATACATAACATATCAAATACAATATATCATTTATATTGACATTGGAGATGCCTGCTCATTTCTTTTTAATTAATGGTGGCATGTGATCAAAAACAGGTTGAAAACCCTTGCTTTTAGGGGACCTTTTCAGCTTTATATTTTATATCCAAAGTAATATTTTTTGAATCAATTAAAGAGACCAAGCCAGAAACCACAAGTGAATTGCATTTTCAGGGATAGGGGAGAAAGGCAGAGAATGGGGCAAGAAAGGGGGAGTTTTTTTTAAAGGAAAGAATACAACTGATATAGAAACCTTTGCTTTTGGTTCTCAAGTCAGCCTTAAACAGCCATTTGGTCTATACAAAGGGCCACTCTCCTCTCCTCCTGGCTCTGTGAAATTGTTTTTCTGGGGGAGAGGGACACTCCTAAACCTTCTCCATGCACCCTGCTCCCTATCGCAAATGGATGCTCTACCTCCTGGAACCCTTAAAAATAAATGTCAGAAGCATCCCTCCTGTATGACCCTGACATGTGTTTGCTATCCTGCTTTTGTCCAAACTTTTGCTCGGCAACAGGAGTGTCCTTTAAGGACTGTGGAATTTTGAAGAGTTGTCTGGGCCAGGTTCATATTTAGTCCCTTTTCATTCATCAAAAGCCCATAAGTCAATATGAACAATTGGGGGAGGCGAGTGAGGCTTTTGTGCATGTAAGGGGACCATTAGAAGCCTTCTCTCCCTGCCACCACTCCTCCTTTCTTGAGGGAGGTGTGGCTGATGGGAGGAGGGGAGGAAGAGATGGACATTTGATAGTTATGGAACCAGACACATTGGGATGAGCAAGATATGTCTGGCAGATTGTATCCATCTCCTTAATTACTCAGTCTTCATGTTTTGAAATGATAGTTCAGCATAATTCTTCAGTCCTGCTTGGTTCTAGTCTTTCCCTCTCCCTCTTAATGGTCAGAGGGTTCTCAAGCTGACCAAAGAAAAGGTAGAATTTTAAAATCCCTCTACCTGACACAATCCTGTAGGCCAAGATCCAAATTCCACTCACTCATTCATTCATTCATTCATTCATTCATTCGACAGCACTTATTAAGCACCTATTGTATACAAAGCACCATGCTACCATGCTGAAGATGACAAAGACAAGA
Organism: Trichosurus vulpecula; assembly: GCF_011100635.1. Taxonomy (NCBI): domain Eukaryota; kingdom Metazoa; phylum Chordata; class Mammalia; order Diprotodontia; family Phalangeridae; genus Trichosurus; species Trichosurus vulpecula. Next base: position 29,218,502 of record NC_050574.1, read on the forward strand.
GATAAACAAAAGTGTCTCTGAGATCCCTTTAAACTATAAATATATGATCCCATGATTCTAGGGTTAGGGTTAAGTTAAAAACACTGGCTGTGGAATGAAAGGACCTGAATTCAAATCTCACTGCTGATATTTACCACCTTGGTGACTTTGGGCAAGTCATATCATGTCTTGAGGCCTCAGTTTCCTCATTAGCAAAAATAAAAAATGACAGGTTGGACTATATGGCTTCGAGGTTAATTCCAAATAAATGTAGGCTCTAGCTGCAATGCTGTGCTGGGAAATGTTTAACAAGTGACTGCCCTCCCCACCCCTGCAAAAAAAAAGTCCTTACATAATTTAATATTGTACTGCACTAACATTTTTCTTCCATTACTTTCTTAAGTCTAGACATTCAACAAAACAAGAAACCAAGCCCTGATTTGTAGCATTTGCTGATTTCTGAGTTGTAGATACTCACATTGAAAATTTAACAATCAGCTCCTGAGAGCTGATGTGAGCTGATTCCAGCACATACTTACAGCTCTAGAGGATACTTGTGTAAATCACAAAGGAGAAATCAAGTGGTTACTTGGGAGAGTCCCAAGTCTGGATTAACTAGAAGCATGATGAGAAGCTAAGGAACCTACTAGGAAGAGGAGCTAAGCAACAGACTAATTAATCAATCAACAAGCTTTTTATCAAACTCTATGTGCCAGGCATTGTTCTAAGGGCTAGAAAGACAAAAAACAAAATGAAACAAAAGAGAGTGCCTACCCTCAGGTAGCTTATGTTCTAATGACAAAGATAACATGCATAAATACAGCTACCCTCTTATACTCTCTGATCAGAGAAGAGAAGGTGGTATGGGTGATGGACCCAAGGAATTATGGGAATTTGGTTGGAGGTACCACTCTAAGCTATCTCTTTCAGACACAGATCCCCACAGACTCCAAGAGAAACCCCCACCCTTTCTGTGCTCACACACTAATTCTTGGTTGGGTGCCAGAAGAGTTTCTGTGCTGCCTTCCTCCTTTGCGTTATACAGCTGGGTCCTGTCAGATATTTAAGAAGAGATGAGCCAAATGTCCAGAAGCATAGGACTCTCTGAACTTGTGGGACAATTTTCAAACACTTAACTCCAGGACTTTAAAAAAAAAAGTCTGCTACCTGTCCTGTAGCAAACATTTGGCACAGAGAGTTGTTTTAAATCCTTCCTCAGATGGGCCCATTGATTTAGACCTGAAAGGGACAATAGAGGACATCCAATTTAACTTCTTCCTCTTATGGATGAGGAAATGAGGGCCCAGAGAGTTTTAAATGAGTTGCCCAAGATAACATAGATAGCAAGTAGTACACACAGGATTCAAACTCAGGTTCTTCAATGCCAAATCTAGGACCCTTTCCACTGAACCACACTTCTTCCCATCCTTACTAGCTCTGTGACCATGGGGAAGACAATTTATTCATTACTTCATTAAGTAAGGTACTTGGTACCTTGTTGTACCTTGGTACAACAATTCAAGACTGAGCCTCAGTTTTCTCACCTGTAAAATGTGAGTTATAAAGATGGTTTAGACTATAGAATGTTTAGCTATGATAGATATTTAGATTATAGGATATTTAAAGCTGAAAGGGGCCAGCTTTGCCCAAGTCCATATATATAGTAAGTGGCAGAACTGTAATTTGAACCCAGGGCCACTGGCTCCAAATCCAAGATTCATTGATCATATCATGTTAGCTCTTTCAATGCTTTGGAAATTTATACAGCTATTAAGAGGTCAGCTATTCTTCTACGAGAACCCTCCAAGGTCCTTTTCATGGCCAAGGGAAAGGCTATGTACATGCACTTCATAGATTTAGATGTAGAAAGGAAACCCAGACATCATCGGGTCCGACCCCATCACTTTACAGTTGAAGAAACCAAGAGAAAGGATGGGATCTCTTCACTTGAACTAAGGAAGAGGAAGGAGTTGAACACAGGTCCCTGCTTCTTAAGCTAGTATTCTTTCCATAGCCCCTTTAAGTTTTATTTTGGGCCAGGCCTATCAAAGCTGAGGAGGAACATTTACAGAGGAGAGAGTGAATAGAGAGTCTGCCTTTTCTCTCCTTGCATCCTTTCAAGAGGAAATCATGTCTCAAACAGAAGCCATGTTCAGGGAGATTAAAAAGGATTCCAAAGGGACAATTCCCTAGCTTGGTCACCCATCTGGTAGAACAATGTGACAATGCGCCAATGCTGGTTCCTTGCCTGGGCCCAATGGCACTTTATTCTCATTCTCATTCTCTCTCCCTCTCTCTCTCTCTCTCTCTCTCTCTCTCTCTCTCTCTCTCTCTCTCTCTCCCTCTGTTTTGTCTCTGTCTCTGTTTCTCTGTTCTCTGTCTGTCTCTGGCTCTTCTTGATGAGGGTTCACTCTGCTTTACAACGAGCTTGAAAATGAGGGCCTGGCACAGCAGGCCAGACCAAGTGAGATGTTAACTGACACAGTCTGTGACCACTCACAAAAGTAGAACAGCAGATTACCCTGAACTGGAGGTGCCCCCTTCATTCTAGGTGGGGATCAGTCCGTGCTCCCTGGATAAAATGCATGAGGCAAGTTAGCTTGGGAAGTTGACACTGGGAAGCAGGAGGAGATGGAAGACCATGGCACAGAACAGTACTTACTGTACCAACTGGTGTTCACTGTTGGTAGGGAGCAATGTGGCTTGGCTTGCCTAGGGCACTAGACCAAAAGGCAAATTACTGGAAGTGGGGATTTCCATGCAGCCCTCACTTTTCTCCTCTAAGCACCTTGTCCCTCCAGCTGCTTCCACTCCAATTACAACCCCAATAAAGAGAAATAGCTGGGATGCACTTATCTGCCTTCTTCCTTGTCAGTTCCAATGGCCTCAGATTCCTTCACAGATGGAAGACTTTTAAGGTGACAAGGTAGTTGGGTCTGATGTGCAGGTAAGCAGTGGGATAAAAGAAGTCTCTTTTCCAGGGTTCCTTTTTTCGGAAAGGAGGAAAAGGGCTGGTCTTACCCTGGTGTATTTCGACTATTCTCTACCACATAAGAAATGCTCTTAATGGCATCTACAAAATAAGTGCTAATACTTAGGTAGCACTTTAAGGTTTTTGCAAAGCATTGATTGGTCCTTCCCTATGAGGTAGGTGGTATCGATACCCTCATTCCATAAGGGAGGAAACTGAGGTTCATGAAATTATACTATCTGGCCAATGGTCAGATCCTTCCTTGGATCCTTCTCTGAGAAGTGGATGCTGACAGCTAGTGTTTATATAATAGCTAGTGTTTATATAGTGCTTTAAGGTTTGCAAAATTCTTTACAAATATTATCTTATTTTGTCCTCACAACAACCCTAGGAGAAAGGGTAAATACCCTTATTAATCCCCCCATTTTGTAGATGAGAACATTGAGGCTCAGGGACACAAGCTGGCTTGTAAGGGGTCACAGAATGAGGAAGCATTTGAAGTGAGATTTGAATCCAGGCCTGCACCATCACCGCCTCTCACTTAGAATTATGAGATCACAGGTCTAGAGCTGAAAAGGACCCCTTGAATTCATCTAAATTCAACCCCCCTCATTTAATAGATGAGAAACCAAAGCCCAGTATCAGTCAGTCACATAGCATTTATTATTCACCTGCGTCATACCAGGCACATGCCAAACCCTTGAGATGCAAAGAAAGGCAAAAGACAGTTCCTGACTTCAGTGAGCACACAGTCTAGCAGGAGAGACAACATGTAAACCACTATAAGCCAAAAAAAAATTATATAGACCAGGTTGATCGAAGATAATCTCCAAGAGAAGGTTTGAGAACTAAGGGGGATAAGGGGAGGCTTCCTGTAGAAGGTGGGACTTTAGTTGAGATTTGAAGGAAGCCAGGAGGCAGAGATGAGGAGGGAAGGGGCTCCTGGCATGGGGGCTAGCCAGGGAAAATGCTCGGAGTCAGGAGATAAGGTGTCTTGTTTGAGAAACAGTATGGGGGATAGCTGATAGCTGAGTATGTGTGTGTGTATGTGCGAGTATGAGTGTCTGTGTGTGTGTGTGTGTGTGTGTGTGTGTGTGTGTGTGTGTGTGTGTGTAAGGTGTAAGACAATTGGGAAGGTGGGAAGGTAGGAAGGTGGCAGGTGACAAGGGCTGTGAATGCCAAACAGGGGATTTTATATTCACCCGAAAAGTGAAGTAATTTGCTCAGAGTCACACAGGTGACTTTGCCAATGCATTTATAATCGATCCACAAAATGAGTTTAGCAGTTCCTCATTAATAAGTGAATTGAAAAGCCACTCGGTAGACTTTACTTAGATGGTAACGTCCAGTATGGACAGTGGATACATAGAGTCATTCTTACTATATTGCAATGAACACATATCTCTTTCCTCCTCACCCTGTGGAGGGACACACACACACACACATGCACACATATGCACACACATGCACACATATGCACACATACACACATACACACACACACTAAAGAAAAATAGTAAATATTCCTCAATCTTTAAAAAGTTCAAACCCTTCACCCCCAGAACCTCAGCCTGTGACACAGAGGCAGCCAGGCCAAGAAATAATTGGAAAGGAAGGGGCAGGTCTTAAAGGAGAGGACTCCCCCCCCACCCCCAACTTGTCCTGTAACCTTTTAGTTTCAGTGGACACATACAAAATTATCAAAAAAGGGGGGAAAATTGAGAACCTTCCAAAAAATGATAACATTAAAGACACCCTGGCTGAAAACAAAATGCTAAAAGTATTCTCTTAACTGCTTCATTGCTGCTGCCTCCACCTCCTCTCCTCCTCCTCCTCTCCCTCTCCTCTTTTCCCCCTCTCCACTTCCTCCTCCTCTTCCTCCTCCTCCTCCTCCTCCCTGGGTCTGCCCATGTCAGTTTTATTATCCTCAGAGTTCAGCAAGCTTGACAACCCAGAATGAGAGTGACGTCATACCCAAATGCTCCCCTCACCAGACACCACTGAGGCCAAGCTGCTTCCCCACCCCACCCCCTATCTGATTCAGCTCCAACTTGGCTCCCAAAAAGCAGCTGTGGAAGTGTCCAAAAATACCAAGGGCAGCAGCCGCCTCTAAGGTGGAAATTTCTCTCCTGGAGATCATTCTTTTAGGCCTTCACTCAAGTGGAAAGGGAAGGTGGTAGGCGGTGGCATGAGAAGCCACATGACCAGAAACCTAAATTGTTTTCTTTGGGGACAGCCACAATTCCCATGTTATTTTACCTTCTAGATGACTTTTTTTTTTTTTGGCATGGGGATCAAGTTTAAACTTGCTTTTCAGGAGGGCTGCGTTTTCTCTGTGCTATGGAATTGTTCTACTTGGTCGCCTTGATTCTACAGCAGATCGATAGCTACAGATAGACTCAATTCAATTCCATTTGACAAGCATTTATTATAAGTACCTAGTGTGTACAAGCATTGGGCATATGAAGACAACGATCGGTTAGTCCCTATGTCCGAGGAGCTTTTGTGAAGTCCTGGCTGCTGGAGGGGAGATGGTTTGTATGCTACTAACCATTCAGGAAGCACATGCAGAGTTTGACAGAGTATTCTGCAGGGGGGAGAGCCTGCTAACCACTGGCACCACCTCATTTGGACCCTGACATCACCATCCCCATGGTGCTTGTGGAGGGGGGAGACGCACGAACTAGAACAAAGACAGGAAAAGCAGCCGGAATGGACCCAGTGTACAGAGAGGAGATCTGTGCTGGAGGTGATACAATTGTGAGACAGAACCAGGAAGGCCTTTGTGGAGGAGGAGGCTTCTGTGAAGTGCTTCGAAAGAAAATCAGAATTCTAAGAGATGGAGGAGAAGAGGGAGAATATTCCAGGCAACCTGGGAAAAGGTCTACATGTGGGAGATGGGAGATGAGACATGGGAGAACAGCTAGTCAGTCATTAAAATATGGACTGTTTCTAACTAAATAACAGTCATTCACTAGGTATACATGCATGTGTGAAAGTGCATATACATGCATGCACACACATACATGTGCACGGTATGCCATATGCATTATATATTGCATAAGTACGTATATACATATATTTCTATATATTTATGTGTATAGTGTATTGTGCACACACATATATTTACAGTACATTCATGCATATATGTGGGACACATGTGTATGCATATGTATGAGGCATGTACACATGTGAACATGCATGTGTATATACATATACAATTGATTTATATGGCACTTTAAATTTTGCAAAATGTTTTATATTGGTAGATTATCTCAATAGAGCTCATAATAACCCTATATATGAGGGGAGAGTATGTATATATATTTGTGTGCATACGTGTACTCACAAACCTACTTAGCTCAAATACTTAAATCTTGACAGAGGCAAATTCCAAAGCTTCCCATTTTTCTAACTGGGGAAAGTAGCACAAAATGTGGTCTGTGCAAGCAGCATGAAATTCACTCTCAAACACTGCCGGGCAAACTTCCAAAGGCGTGAAAGTCAGGGCAGTGGGCAGAAGAAGAGCTGACCCTCAGAGTGCTCCCAGTGCTCACAGATCACAGTCAGAGTACCATTCAGAAGCTTCCTTTTTTTCCCTACTTGTCCTTGCTAGCTTGGTGTTAAGGTCAGTTAATTCTATATTGTTGTGTGTGAAGGGCTGCCAGAATCCTCTAAGTTGTGACACCCTAGGGCCACATCCCATTTACTTTGGCCTCGATGGTGAGGAAGCACCGATGGATCTCCTAAGATTCATGAATCTAAAGATATATTAAGGGTAAAAATGGAGCACTTTCTGGCAAACATTTAAAAACTACACAAAAAGTATGTAAAATCATTTAAAATTCTTCTGAAGTCAGCACTGGTTCAGATAAGACAATTAAGACAAAGAAAGCCTTCTGATGAGAGTAAGGAAGCAAGGAGATTGAATGAATCCCCACCCCGCCCCCCCATCCCCACCTTCATATCAGAATCCAAATACTTACACTTTCCTAGATTTAGCCTTGGCTCTTAAATGTAAAATATAAACCCACAATTATACCGATCCCACTTTGCAACCAGTTGAACTCAATTCACTTGTAAGTACCTATTGCATTTAAGGCTCTGTGCTAGGTGATAAAGATTGGAACTGGTTTTCATTCATAGAGGGGCCTCCTGCACATTCTCTACCAATGCCAGTTGCTACCTTTGTGACTTGTTTTAGATCATTGTCACAGGAAGCTAAGAGGTTAAGTGACTCGCCCAGGGTCATACAACCATGACTTGACAGAATCAGCCTTAAGCCCAAACTTTTCTGACCCCAAGGTCAGGTCTCTACACACTATTTAAATTTTTAAAAATCAATTATTAAACATTCATATAAGCAATTAGGTGGCAAAGTGGAGCATTGGGCTAGGAGTCAGGGAAACCTGAGTTCAAAAATTACTTTATATACTTACTGGCTGTGTAGCCCTGGGAAATTTCACTTCACATCTTTCTGCCTCAGCAACTATAAAATGGGAAAATATTAATAGCATCTACCCTCCAGAGTTGTAGTGAAGATCAAATGGGAGGACACATGTAAAGTGTCTAACATGAGTGCCTGGCATGTTGTACGTGCTTAATAAATACTTGTTTCTTTCCTTTCTTCCCTCCCCCACCCCTTAATAGTAAGAAAGACAGAGAGAGAGAGAGAGAGAGAGAGAGAGAGAGAGAGAGAGAAGAAGAAGAAGAAGAAGAAGAAGAAGAAGAAGAAGAAGAAGAAGAAGAAGAAGAAGAAGAAGAAGAAGAAGAGAAAGAAGTAAAGGAAGGAAGAAAAAGAAATAAAGGAAGGAAGGAGAGAGGGAGGAAGGGAGGGAGAAGAGGAAACAAGAAAGTGAGAAAGAAAAAGAGAAAGATGGAGAAAAGGAGAAGGAAGGATGAATGGAAGGAATGACCAAAGGAAAGAAGGAAGGAAAAGAAAGAAAAAGCAAGAATACTTGTATCACATAAGCACAGTCAAGTAAAACAAATTCCCACCTTGGTCACATCCAAAAATGCATTTTTAAATTTTGCATCTTATTCTCCATAATCTCTCTGTCAGAAGGTGGGGTAGCTTTTTTCCTACCCACTCTTTTGTGCTGTCTTTATAGCTATAGAGATGAAAATACAAATTCCTCAGTCTGGCCTTTTAAACACTCCACTGTCTGGCTCCCACCTTCCTTTCCCATTTTATTCCCTATTCTTCCCATTCAAGCACTCTCCTGTCCAGTCATCCTGGCCTGCTGTTTCCTGTATGTGGCGTCTTGTTCTGCCAATCCACAAGGGGTCTTCTGGGTCTGGAATGTAATCCTTCCTCATCTATACCTGATAGAATCCCCAGTCTCTTTCAAAGCACAGCTCAGGTACCATCTCCTGAAAGAGGCCTTTCTGGATGGTGAGCTCAGCCCTCAAATTGTTGGCACCCTCTCTTTTTCATATTACTTTGTATCTCCTTTGTATTTAATTTGTATCTCCTTTGTATTTCTTTGTATCGCCCTTATATTTCATTTGTATTTCTTTTGTATTTAATTACTCCCCCAGGAGGCAATGTGGTCTAATGGATAGAGCACTAAACTTGGAATCAGGAAGACGTGTGTTCTAATCCTGTCTCTGACAATCACTATGTGGCCCCGTGCAAGTTACTTGGGCCTCAACTTCCTCATCTGTTAAATGAGAGGGTAGGACCTGAAGAACTCAAAGGACCTTTCCACCTCTAAATCTACAGCCTTATTTATGGCTGTAAGCTGCTTGAAGGCAGGGACTGCTTTGTTGTATCTCTGTCCTGGCACGAAGTACCATAGTGCCTTGAGCTGGTCCTTATGTGAATGGGTCAGAACAGATGCCGCTGAATCTCTCTCAACTCTCAAATTCAGTGACTCTATAGGCTCATGAGAAATTATTTTTAATGGAATGGAATCCTTTGTTTTTGTCTTCCCAGCACTGACTACAAGGCATTGCACATAGTAGGAGCTTCATAAACATTTGTTGGATTAAATGGAATTGCCTTGAAGGACTGGAGAGCATTACCATCCACCCAACTGTTCTTACCGGGGGAAAAAACTCAGGGCACTTAATTTAAATGGAAATCACCCACTTTCCCCCAAAGCTGTATTTGATAAGTTGTTTACTGAGTGTTATTCTCCTCCTGGCTTTATTTTCCTGTTCTACCCTTGTGGACACTTTGCATCTTATTTCCCTGATTTCTGCAAAAAGGTTCCCTTAAAGTCCTCTTGGCAATCGGGCTCCACGCAGGATTCACAATCACCTCTCAGAAGCTTTTCACTCTTTGGACCTCCTGCCCCCAGCTCTGCTTAAGCTTCCAGCTGGTTTATCAGGGGGACTTGAAGGGTTGGGAAAAGTCACAGTAGAAAACCAGAGAAGGCTCGCAAACATTTTTCTCAGCCCCCCTCCCCTTCTCCCTGAAAAGGCTTTAATGCTGAATCAGTACACTGAGCAAGCATCTCGACCCTACCTTGTCCGTTCGTCCACTGGGGCCTGTGAACCAACTTGAATTACCTAGAGTATGTATTTCAGGTAGGGCAGGTCTCCACTGACTACAAAGTGGGGCATTTCAAACTCACCCTCTATACTCTTCCACTGGAAAGTGTTCCTGATCACTCGATCCCTCCTTTAGTATAAGTGATGCTGAAATAGATAGTCCAAAACTCTAGTCTGGGTTTTCCCCCTCCTTCTTTGGCCAAGATGAATGATTCTCCATCTATTGTACTCCATTACTGTGTCGTTATTTTTATTTCTAAAATGCACTGGTAGAGAGTGCCTGGTTACTATGGATTGGTGTTAAGATTTAATCTTAAAGAAATAAACTTTTTTTCTTCTTCAATTCCAGGAGATAAAATCTCATGGACATCCATAGGCAATATTCACTTGGCACTGAGTCCACTGAACAAATCCAAGGTGGGGAAGAGAACAGAGCTGAGTCCAGAAAAAGTTTCTAGCTTCAGGGACTATAGAGGTGGGGAGCAGGGAAATGGAGGTAGGGAGGCATGGTAAGTGGCTGTTCCACTCTACAAATGGATGGAAGGGACAAAGGCTCAGCAGAAAGGGAAGCAATCTACTGGAATGAGTGCTAGATACAGTGTCTGGATGACCTGGGTTTGGATCTTTCCTTAGAGGATCATAGATCTCCATTTAGGAGAAACTTGGGAGGTCATCCAGTTCCACCAATTTATTTTTTTTTATAGATGAAGAAACTGAGGCCCAGAGACGAAGTAACTTGGTCAAGTTACTTGGAGCAGCTAGGTGGTAAAGTAAATAGAGCTCTTGGCCTCTACTCAGCAAGACTCAAGTTCAAATTTGGCCAAACACACTTATTAGGGAAATGGCAAACCACTTCAGTATCTCTGCCAAGAAAATCCCAAATGGGGTCACAAAGAGTCAGATACAACTGAAATGACTGAGCAATCAACAGTAAGTCCAAGGTCACAAAACTAGAAAGTAGAAAAGATGGGATTTGAACCCAGATTCTTGATTGTAAGAAGAACCGTTGATCTTAGAACCACTGATGCTCACAGCCATCTCATTAGTTTAATTAAGCACAGAAAGGGGACTCATTTTACAGATGAGGTCCAGAGAAGTGGAATAACATAGAGGTCACATGGGCAAGGCATGGGCAATAGGCAGCTCATCTCATTTCCCTGGGAGTCAGTTTCTCTATCTGTAAAATGGGGATATCTATAGACCCTGAGACTTAGGTGGGATTATTCCCAGAAAAATACCTTGAAAACCTTAAAACACTCTCTAAATTGCAGGCACTAGCATTATTTCAGCCTGCTCCTCACTATGGTCTGGCTTAGATCCAGACCATGGTTAGCATAGGGCTGGACAGCCCTTAGAACACCATACTAAAGTGTGGCTTAGTGGAGAGAAGACTGAACCAGGAATCAGGAAGGTTGGACTCCACTAATCCACCAAATCCCACCTCATTCGCTTAGTAGCAATGTGACCTTGGGTAAGTCATTTCTCCTCCATCCACCTCAGTTTCCTCAACTGTAAAATAAAGGGGACTCAACCTTCAAGACTCCTTCTAGCTCTAAACTGATGAACTTAGGAGTCCTGTAGCTGACTGGGCCAGAGCGTCACTGATACTGATATGCCCTCCACCCTTGGTGCCATGCCTCCCATGCATGGTCTTTATCAACCATGGGGAAGTGACCGCCCTGTTAAAGGAAGGAAGCAAAGGCAAAGCCTAGAACAACAGCAGCAGCAGCAGGACTCTGTAACTCTTCATGGGGTAATCTATAAGATTGAGGGAGGAGAAAGAGGATAGTATGCGCTAGCCAAACGAGAGACAGTCCAGAGACAAGGGAGCATTGATGATCCTCAAGAACCATCAAATTTCAGTTTTAAAAGTAAGTAGAGCTTAGGGACAACACACATTTCAGAGAGTTTATTAATATAATTGTGGCATGTGTATATGTACATGAGTGTGTATGTGTATATGTGCATATATATGTGTATGCGCATGTATGTGTGTATACACACCCCATATACATATATGTATATATGCAGAGGGTACATGAACATATGTATATGCACACGTATTTGTGTGTCTATAATATATGCATTGAGGGTGTGTATTTATATACAAACATGCATATGCACACACATATATAGAAAATACATATATGTATATGCCACAGTTATATTAATAAACTCTCTGAAATGTCAATATATGTGTACAGGGTATGTGTTTGTGAGTGTGTGTGTGTCCAAGCAACCTCACTCCGATGTTTCCTCTTTGTTAATCACAAAACGACAACAACAATAACGTAACCACCTAAATATATAAAATAAAATAAATTGATATCACTTTTGGAGGATGGCACACTCCTATTTTTGACAGGTAGTATGATTTAATGCAAAGAATAGTGGACATGGAGCCAGGAGAGACCCTGAACCAACATTACTTATTGTGTCACTTCAGAATATTTCCTTGACCTCTCTAGGCATCAATTTCCTTAACTCTAAAATGAGGACAACAATAACTGTTTTAACTACTTCATGAGGTTGTTAAGGAAGAAGAAGGAGGAGGAGGAGGAAGAGGAGGAGGAGAAGGAGAAGAAGGAGGAGGAGGAGAAGAAGGAGAAGGAGGAGGAGGAGGAGGAGGAGGAGGAGGAGGAGGAGGAGGAGAAGGAGAAGAAGAAGGAGGAAGAGGAGGAGGAGGAGGAGAAGAAGAAGGAGAAGAAGAAGAAGAAGAAGAAGAAGAAGAAGAAGAAGAAGAAGAAGAAGAAGAAGAAGAAGAAGAAGAAGAAGAAGAAGAAGAAGAAGAAGAAGAAGAAGAAGAAGAAGAAGAAGAAGAAGAAGAAAGACTACATGGAGTGGAATCTGAAAAGGTCTGCTATAGGAGATGGCACTTGATCTGGGCTTTGAAGGAAGCCCAAGATTCTAAGACATGGAGGTGGTGAGGGAGGACATTCCAGGCAAGGAAAACAGCTTGGGTAAAGACACAGAGAAGGAAAATAGAGCAAGGAATGTCTAGGAGGCCAGTTTGATTGGAATGGAGAATAGGTGAAAGGGATGAACATGAATTATGACCAGAAAGATTAATAGCTCCCATAAATATGCGTGTGTTTAAGATTTGACCTAAATCAAATTTATATGTGTATCATGGACCCTATTTAACAGTATGGTAAAGCCTATAGACCTCTCAGAATAATGTTTTTAAAAGCATAAAATAAAACACAAAGGATCACAAAGTAAACCAGCTACATTGAAATATATAGTTTTATATATAAATATAAAAATCAATTTATATATTAGTATAAATGTATAACATTTTACATGTGTAATATGATTATTTAAGTATATATTTATTTAAATTCAAAGACCCTTGTTAAGGCCTGGATCTAGGGAAAAAGGTTTGTACCAAGTGCTTCGCCACCCCATGAGGCCAGTCTGTTCCGTGCCTTGATGAGCCTTCCCTTCCGACTTCCCTCTGCTAATGCCCACAGTGCCTGCTCCCACCTAATGACTGAACCCTGCCCCGGGCCATTGTTCCAACTCCCTCTCCCTCCCTCCCTTGTCTTCACTTAAAGTTTACAGTAAAGGCCAGGCTCCTGTGGCCCTGTCTGCCCAGACTATCAGGCCAGATCTCTCTTTTGTCCACATAAATGCTATTCACAAGGTCTCAGGCTCTCCTGCCTGATAGAATATTGATCCCCCAGAGAGCAAAGTCCAGCGTGCCATTAGTCCAATCTGTTCTCAAGCTGACACAATCCCATCATTTGTCATCTTCTCCTGTCCTACGGTGTTTACTTAGGAGCCAGCGTTTATTTGCCTTATCTGTCACTTTCCAATCCTCACTGTAGTCTTTTTTTCCAATGGGGAGGCTGTGGGCCCCACCGTTTTCTCATAGCCATTAAGGTGGGATTACACCTGGCTGGTGGCTTAGGAGAGAAGTCTGAGGCCCTTCCAAGGGAGCTGAGAGTATATTTCTTTTTCCTCCCCGAAGTTTCACTCAATTATGGATACTCTCCAGTTAAAAAATAAAGCTTATTGGGAGCTTATTTGTTTCTGGAAGTTGTCACTGGCTCCTGGGATTTCACCACTATAGGGAACTCCTAGCGTGTTTCTGAAACTTCTCTGTAACCTAAAGTCTGAGAGAGTTACCTGGGGACACTGAGGGTTGAAGTCACCTGCCTGTTGTCAAATGAAAGACTTGAATTTGAGTCTTCTGGATCCCAAAGTCAGGCTGATGTCCATCCATTATATCACAATGCCTTTCATTGAAAAGATCATGAGTGCATAGATTTAGAGCTCAAACGGACCATAGAGATAATCTGGTCCAACCCCCTCATTTAATAGATGAGGGAACTAAAGTTCAAAAGATTAGCCTATTTGTGTAAGGTCACACAGATAGTAGGTGGCACCATCAGGATCTAAAACCAGGTTTTTGATTTATATCCATTACTCTTGCACCATAAAGCAAAATAGATAGTATAGCTATTTTGTATAGACCTGTGATTTTGTGAGTAGGAAAAGTCTCTTGGCCAACGATGGAAATTAGCAACTCATTTACACCTCATGGTCTTAGTCTGGTGACATTGAGAGTTTAAGTGACTTGCCCAAGAATCCAAAACCTTGTATGTTCAAGAGGGAGGGGCTACAATTCAGGACTTCTTGACTTTAAAAGCATCTCTTCTTCCATTATTGCCTCTATCACCTCTTATTCCCAGGAAGGACGGTAGTCAAACTTCACCTCATGACTTATCTCCCAAACTTCATCAAGGGTTCCAAAGCTCTGGTCTCCATAGTTCCCCCCGAATTTCGAAGGAGCTCTCTGGGCACCATCACTCTCCTCCTGACTACCTCCTATGCTGGGCAGCTAAATGATTAAGTGTATAGAGAATTGGCCCTGGAGTCAGAATGACCTGAGTTCTAATTTGAACTCAGATACTTCCTAGCTGTTTGATTCTGGACAAGTGACTTAACCTGAATTTGCCTCAGTTTCCCAAGCTGTAAATTGGAGATAATAACAATTACCTATACTGTGAAGGTCAAACAAGATACTCTTTGTAAAGCATTTAGCACAGTGCCTGATATATAAGTAGGTGCTTAATAAACAATTATTCTCTTTCTCCTTCTAGCTTTAAATCTATAATCCTGTTGTAGTGGGGGAACCAGTCAAATGAGGGCCCAATCCTTGGAATATGCTCATATTTGCCCTTCCTAGATGGCTTTACAGTAAGGAAGGGAGAAAGAAGGAGGAAGATGAGAAAGAAACAAAGGAAGAAAGAAAAATAAAGAGGGATAGAGAAAAAAGAGAAAGATGTAAGAAATGGAGATGAAAGGGAAGGAAACAAATGTTTTCACAGAAAAGACAAAAAGAAGAATGAAAGAAGAGCAAATTTTCTTTTTCTTTTCTCCTTCCTGCCTTTCTTCCTTCCTCCCTTCCTTCCTTCTTTCCTTCCTTCCTTCTTTCCTTCCTTCCTTCCTTCCTTCCTTCCTTCCTTCCTTCCTTCCTTCCTTCCTTCTTTTCTTCATGCCTCCCTCCTTCCCTTCCTCCCTCCCTCCCTAAAGGCCAGGGAGTTTTCATTATCTCAAATTTACAGTTGAGGAGACTGAGGTAACCAGGTTAAGTGACTTGCCCTGGGTCACACAGTTAAGAAGTCATCATCACTGTCATTGTCATGATTGCCTCATATTTCTATAGTTCCTTACAATTCAATTTTTAAAAATTAAGTGACTGTTATATGTAAAACCCTCTGTCATCATAACAGCCGTATCTAGGGCATAGTGCATTACAATCCCCACTTCATAGATGAGGAAACTGATGTTCAAGTGGCCAGAGAGATAAAGTAGAGACAGAAATGGTTTGGAGTCAGAGGATCTGGATTCAAATTCTACCTCTGCCATTTACTACATGTATAATCACTTCAACTATTTGGACCTCAGTTTTCCCAACTGTCTGATCAGGGAGTTGGACTAGATAGTCTTTTCCCGCTAAAAGTGTATGAGATCCTTATAAAACATTATTTATTGAGAATCAAGCCTCTCTGCTGTAAAACTCCCACTTCACTAGTAAATTAATATAAAATATTTGATTTCTGCTCCCCTCCCCCAGTCAAATCAACAAGGGTTCATTAAGTACCTACTATGTGCCAAGCATTGTGTTAAGCACTGAAGATACAAGAAAGACAAAACAAACAACAAACAAAGATTATCCATCCAAAATTCAACCTGGTTACATATGACCACCTTGGAGACAGAGTAATCAATCTGTTTGTAGGGACCTACTTCCTAGCCAGATATCCCTTCCAGTCGCTTTGGAGGTTGGAGGTGGGGTGGGGCAATGGGCGACTTAGAGTTGTCTGGGATAAGAGCTCATGAAACCCCACCAGCCAGCTTCCCCATCCCCCATCAATATTTGGATTAGGTCCATTCTAGATCTCAGGATATGTCCCTCCATAAAACTGTATATATTCTCATTAACTGACAGAAGTCCATACAGCTGCACAGCTGTTAAGGACTCTGTGTGCCTTTCAAGTTGGAAGTGGACTTGGTACATTTGGTTAGAAGTTGGGTGGTGGGGTGAAGTGGGGAGGGACAAAGGTGGAAAAGTCATTCTAGGACCTGTCAGGTCCCTGTCCTCAAACTCACCGAAGTTAGCTAAGTTCAAAATAGCTTTCTACTCCGTTCTTGCCGGGCAGAAGTCACTGCTGTCAAGCAAATAAACGAATGAGTATGTATGTATGTGTGTGTGTAGTATGTATATATGTATGTAGGTATGTATGTTTGCATGTATGAATGGACGGATGGCTCCCTGCTCCCTCAACCCCCACCCCCACATACACTTGACGAGCCCCATAAAAGGGGCAGTTTATGCCTCCCAAGTAAGTCTGTGTTCTTTTACGAGCTAGCAGGCCTCCCCATTCTCCCAGGTACCCAAGGCGGATTAGGTAGCATTTTATGTGAAGAAAACTTTACAACAGCAAAATAATGTTCGTGACCAAATAAAAGGGAAACCAGGTTAAGGGTGGGAGGGAGTAGGAAGAGGTGGGGATAGCCGATCGGTCCCAAGCCCGGGATTTCAGACACCACCACCGCTATTTTAGGAGGGAATCTGGAGACAAAGACCGGTCCCTCCCATCCCCCTGCCTCTGCTTTTTGTACCACCCTCCCCACCCCCAAACAAAACTCTCTTAGTTTTCACCAGGGGCTCCTTAATCCTTTTAAGTGACGCCTTGAATCTAACTTTCCTTTAACCAAGATCTTTCTGGTATTCCCTTTTTAAAAAAAGCAAAAGAAAAGAAAAAAGATAAAAAAAGGACCCCACCTTCGCAAGTTCATAAGCATGGATGCCCTGTCGGAGTTTTATTAAGTCTTTTCTATTTACTTCCTACCTAGATAAGATCTTAATCACAGCCCCCAAATGGTCCGCCTTGACATTTATCAACCTTAGCCATCTTTTCTCCTCGGGCTCCGCCTGGCCCGGCCGCTTTCTTCCTGCCCGGCCTTTCAATGGAAGTTAATTTCGAGGACGTGATTTATCTCGCTGGGCTAACAGCACCGAGGCAGCCCACCTTTTCAAAGCGCGGCCGGGGAGTGAATTATAGCCGAGTTGTCCAGTGATTGCGTTCAGCCGGGAGAGAGAATAGGCAGCCAGTGTGTTGCCCTGGTGTGATGCTGGGGCCTTTTCAGCCGGGGAAGAAAAAAAGATTAGGCCTCTGACCGCGGGCCTGACAGGCAAGCGTTATATCAGCAGACAAAGGGCCGGATACCTGAAAGGAAGACTCGGGGGAGAGGGAGGCGAGGTGCTGGACACCGCCACCACGCACTGACCTCGGCCCGGCCCTTCAATGACATGCCGGCGCGGCCACCTCTGCCCTCCCCTTCTGTCCCATCCCCTCCCCTCCGCCAGGCTCCCCCCGCCCCCCAGCCCTGGTCAGCCCGGGTTCGGACTCCCGTGCGCCCTGGAGATGCGCACTGCGGGGAGGAGCGCGCCGGGGAAGCCGGGAGGAAAGACCAGCAGCCAGCGCTCGTCTTAGGGATGGGGCGCGGCACTCCTAGAGGCTGCCAGAACAGAGCCCCCTTTTCCCCAAGCTAGAGACGGATACCACTGCCTTCCACTGCACCCCACTTCTCCCCTGCTCTTTGTCCCTTTCTCCCTCTTTTCATCTCATCCTTCGTCCTTCTCTCTCCCCATTTGCCTTCTCTTCTCTCCGTCCCTGTCCTCTTCTCTCTTTCTTCTCCCCTCCCTCCTCTTTTCATCCCACATCTCACTTCCTTCTTCTCTCTCATCATTTTTTACCTCCTTTCTCTCCCTCCTTTTCCTCTCCTTCTTCTTCCTTCTCTTCTTTGCATTCCACTTCTTCCTTCCCTCACCCCATCCTCTTTCTCTTTCTCTCTCTTCCACCCCTGCCATCCTTCCATAGAATCATAGATTTAGAACTGGAAGGAACTCCAGAAGCCATCTAGCCCAAACCCTTCAATTTACAGATGAGGAAACTGAGGCCCAGGATCAGGAAGGGATTTGCTCAGGCTCACACAGGTAGAAAGTGGTAGTGACTCCAACTCACACTGGACCCAGTTCTCTTTCTACTGAGCCCCTTCTATCCATCACTCCTACCTCTTATCTTCTCCTGCCAAGCAGAGCAAGGCAAACCTTCCCCATGACAGCCTTTCAAATACTTGAAGACCAGTTTGAAGCATGTCCCAGTAAGGCTTCCCTTTTCCAGGGCAAACATACCTAGTTCTTTCTCTGCCTCTGTCTCTGTCTCTCCCTTACTCTCTTGCCTCTCATTGATTCTCTTCCTCTTTATCCTGCCTCTGTTTCCACTTCATTCATTCATTCTCTTGCTACTCCATTCTTGCTTTCTGCTTCCCATTTTGCTTCTCTGTCTCTGTCTGTCTGTCTCTCTGTGTCTCTGTCTTTGCCTCTCTCTCTGTCTCTCTGTGTCTCTGTGTCTGTCTCTCTGTGTCTCTGTGTCTGTTTCTCTCACACACAGACACACACATACACACACATACACACATTCCCCCTCTGCCTCCATCTCAGTCTCTATTTCTCTGTGCCCCCTCCTTCTGTCTCTCCCTTCCGTCCAGTCTCTGTATCTGTTTTGTCTCTCTGCCCCCTCATCTCTCCTTCCTCTCTCCTCTCCTGTGTACTACTAAGTTTTGTCTCTCCCTCTTCTTTTCTCTTTTTATCTCCTTCCCCTCTCCGTCTCTCACTCTTTTCCTTTCTTTCCTCTCTCCCTCCCTCTCTTTCTCCCTCCCTCCCTCTTTCCTTCCTTCCTTCCTTCCTTCCTTCCTTCCTTCCTTCCTGCTTCTCCTTTATTTCTCTCTCCTCCATCTCTCTCTCTCTCCCGTCTCTGCTTTCTGTAGCTTTCTATTTCTCTCTCCCCTCTTTATAGATAAAATACATACATGCATACATACAATACATACACACATACATAGATACACACATACATACACACACAGAGAGACAGACACAGGGGAGCTCAGGGACTTTCCTCCATCTGGGAATGGATTTGGCTCATTCCCAGTTAACACTAAAACTTATATTTGTAAAGGGCACACACAGTCTCTCCAAGCACATACTTGGCTCAGGCCACAGGCAGCCAGGGTTGGTTCAATATCACAGCTGCTCCCATCTGGGGAGGAGAATGACAATCTTTCACAGGGCCAGAAGAGTTGCATTTTTCTCTTACATCCTTTGGTCTCTGATCAGAGCATCCAATTCCAAAGCTGCTGGGAGACCAGGCTAAGTGAGAGTGGGCCCCATTCGGGCCTCAGAACCACTCTGGAAAGGCATAGAAACCCTTAGCTGCTTTCTGGCAGCCTGTAGAGCTGTACCAAAAAACCCCAGGAGAAAGCAGGCCCTCTCCACATTTCTGCCACTTCCAGTCTCCAGTCATACTGAAAACAAGAGCTCAGCACCTTTTCCCTAAACTGCTTTGTGGGTCCATAGTATAGAGATTGACAACTCTTCCTTACAGATCAGAAAACTGAGGGGGCCAATATTGCTCAGTAAGTAACAGAAAAAGCTTTTGAATATGTATGAATCCTGCTTCAGGCACTCACTGGCTACAACCCTGGTCAAGTTCATTAATCTCTCTCAATTTGCATGCCCTCATCTGTGAAATGGGTCTAACAAGAACACCTCCCTCACAGGGTTGTCATATGGATCAACTGAGATAATATATGAAAAGCACTTTGCAAAGCTTAAAGCTCTATGTAAGTCTTATTTATTAATTAGTTAATAACAATGTTATTTATTATTCTTATTAATCATTGGTGTTGTCATTAACATGAGTCCTCTGACTGTAATTCTGGTGTTCTTTTTGCTATATCATGTTGCTACAAATATTTCAAGGTCTGTGGCATCTTACCCCGTCTTATAAAGTTTAGGATCAAATATAAAATTCTCTGGCTTTGAAAATACTTCATAACTGCCCCCTTCCTGTCTTGTTAGTTTTCTAGCATCTCATTCCTTTCCACATAGTTTGCGATCTAGCGGCTGTTTTTCCTCTCCATTATTCATGTTGCTCCTCTGCTCTAAAATATTCAATGGCTCCCTATTGCTCTTTAGAATAAAACACAACATTCTTAGCCTAGTGTTTAAACCTCCTCTTTGTAACTTCAAGTGTTACAGAGGTTCCTAGAGCCACGGAGAGGTTAAATGACTTGTCTAGGCTCATATGTGTTGGACTCAAATCTTCCCTAGTCTAAGATTGGCTTGCTATCTACTACCCCACAGCTGCCTCTTGTTTCAATAAATGCTTGCCAGTTATTGAAGGAATGATCAAGGCCCTATAACAGTCTCTCCAATTCTTGTTCAATTCTGCCTCATGGATGCTGGGATGCGAGCCAAGCAGGCATGCACCAGGGGAGGACTGTCATGAAATCAGCCGCTTTTAGGACCTTGGTACTCACAGACGTCCACTTAAGAGAAAGGAAAGGAAACAGCCACCAAGCTAATTCCTAATATTCAAAAAACCAAATTCCAGTTTGTTTGACTTTGAAGGAAGATGTCCATACCCACTTTTGCAGGTTCACAACCTTATTGTCTGAATACGCATTTATTTGGATGTTATAGCTAGGCTGGGCTATAAATACAGATAACTATGTCTGCATATATAGATATAATATGTAAATAAATATAAATATATAAAGATAATGATAAAACAAAGGAGTGGTTTTATCCACCTGTGCCATGGTAGTGAGAACACTAAATATCCAAGAACAATAGTTCTTTGGGGATAATGAATCGTCCCAGGGCTGTTTCTCTCTGAATCCCACCGAAAAAGATGAGAACAAGAAAATGACAGAAGCTAGCATTTGTAATGGGCTTTAGGGTTTAAAAAACATATTTATCTGAATCTCATAACAACCCTGTGAGGTCAGTGACATTATTATCCTATTTGATACATGAGGAAATTGAGGCTCAGAGAGGAGAGTGACTTGTATAGGGTTACTCAGTGTTTTTCCTGAATCTAGGTTCTACTGTGCTGAATAGGCCAACTACACATAAAATCATCAGCATTAAATGCTAATGAATGCATCATGAGCACTGAGCTTGGAATCAGGAAGACTCATTTTCATGAGTTCACATCCGGCCTCAGACACTTCCTAGCTGTGTGACCCTGGGCAAGTCACTTCACCCTGTTTGCCTCAGTTTCCTCATCTGTAAAATGAGCTGGCAAAGGAAATGGCAAATGGCTCCAATATCTTTGTCAAGAAAACCTCAAATGCGGTCATGAAGAGTCAGACATAACTGACTGCTAAGGAGAACTTATCATTTACCTATAGAACAAATGGACATTGGCCTTGTCTGAGGGTGTGAAGCCGCAGCCAGAGGAATCTACTCTGGACGATGGCTCTTTCCATATTTTCTCTACTTCCTTCTTAACATCTGTAGCATATATGGAATCACAGAATTTCAGAGTTAGAAGGGACCTTGGTGGTTGAACAATAAATACCTTCCCACAACCCTTCAGCCCAATATCTTGGACAAGTGGTTATCCAGCCTTTGCTTGTAGATTTTCAGTGAAAGGGAATCCACCACCTCCCCGAGGCAGACCCTTTGACTTCCAAAATGCTCTAATTGTTATAGGGAGCTTCCCCTGACATCAAGCCTCAACTTGCCTCTTTATAGCTTCTACCCATTGGTTCTCATTTTGCCATCCAGAACAAAGCAAAAAAAATAAGTCCAATATCTTTCTATTGGAAGATAATCATCACCCTCTCTACTGCCCTCCCACCTCAGTTTTCTCTTCTGCAGTCTAAATATCACAAAGGTAGTAAATGGGAGAAAGAGGATTTGAAATCATGTCCTCTGATGCTGATGTGGGTAGGGTCAGATGGTCTCTGAAGTCATATAATTCCAGAATTTCAGAGTTGGAAGGGACCTCAATGGGCATAGAGTCCAGGTTGCACCTGAATAAGAATCCATTGACCATACATATATGGCATACACACACACACACACACACACACACACATACACACACAGAAAACCACAAAAACATATGCAACAAATAGCCATCTGGTCTATGTTCTAATGAGAGAGAACCCATCATCACTGAAGCAGCACACTCCCTTTTGGTATAGCTGAGAGTCCACCCAATGCACCTGGTACTGCCTTCTCTGGGTCAAGAAGAGAAAGTCCTCTCTCTGTCCCCCTACTCCCCAGGAAACATCCCATTCCATGCTGGGTCTTGACTCTAGGTTCTGTGAGGGAACTTGGAGATGGCAATAGAGACGAAGCTGGCCAGCCTGGAAGGTAGAACCATTCTCCTCCTACCGTGGGAGCTAGCCAGCTGAGTTTGTGAATGTGAAGACGGATTCAAAGTGAAATAAATCACGCTCTAGGCAAAAGGCTTCCCCAGCCTGGTGGAGGTTTTCACAGAGCAGAAACCAGATGGATTGTATTGAATCGGGCCCATGAGGATAGAATCTCACTGCTGATTACCAGCTTGTAACAAGGGGAGTCTTGGACCCAACAAAATGTTTCCACAGATAGTTGAAGCATCTAAATCATGAGTGAAATATAGTTGGAGACCAGTGCTTTTTCAAACAGCATTTGGGAATCTGATTTTCTAATTTGTTTCTTTTTAACTTAGTTAAATCCCAAATGTTTGTTTGGTGTCCCAACCTAACAGAAAACAGAACTGTTTTCATCCCCTAAATGAACAAGAAATAGAGTTCTCTGATCCTGATAAGTGTTCCATCATATTGTCATACAAAGAGCACTGGACTTGGAATTAAGAAGCTCTGTTTTCAAATTCTGTCTCCTGAGGTGTGATCTTGGGTGAATCTCTTAGACTGGGCCTCAGTTTCCTCACCTGTCAAATGATGGGATTGGACTAGATGACCTCTAAGGTCCTTTTCAGGTCTAAATCTAGGATCCTGTGAATTTCTCTGAGCCTCAGTTTTCCTCCTCTGTAAAGTAGGGGCAATCAGACCCATAAGTAGCACCTGTTTCACAAAGTTGTCTTGAGGGATCATTCAACTACCACTACCCCAAATCTCAAGTTCTATGAGGAAATAAAGGCCCATGGCTCAAGGATGTAGCCATTCCTTAATCACCGCTCAATTATTTTTTTTGGCAGCATCTTCTAGTCCAATAGTGTTTAGTTCTTCAATAGTCCTGCCTCTAGGGAACTCTGAGAACATGCAGTATCTTCGTTGCTATTCAAAGATGCCGGACTTTGTGAGATTCTGGGCAGCCTAATTGTTTTTGCATCTGGTCAGAGAGCAATGCGGCAAATAATCTATGCAAACAAGGTCAGGAACTAGCAACCCAAAGAAGCTGCTGGAGATGACTTATGTTGGGATTTCTACAGAGAGATGGTGAGAAAAGGAAACATGTTCCTCCATGGATGCTGGATGGGTTTCAGCTTCAAGATGGGGGATGCAAAGGGCAGACAGGGATTGGGGCAACCTGGCTGGACCCTCGGAAGCTGACAGTAGTGAGAATGGATTCTGGAAGGAAGAACTGCTCTCCCCTCCTACCATGGGAGTGAGCCAGTTGAATTTGTGAACATTGCAGTAGCAACTCCTACATTTATTGGGCTCCATGTAAATCATGACACCTCATTTGACAGTGTATGCAACATTATGCACCTGTAGTCCCCCACCTCTCCCAGTCAATCCACCCTCTTCACCCAGCTACAAAATACTATTTTTTTTTGCTTTTTTTGACAGGGCAATTGGGGTTAAGTGACTTGCCCAAGGTCATGCAGCGAGTACATGTGTCAATTGTCTGAGGCCACATTTGAACTTGGGTCCTCCTGACTCCAGGGCTGGTGCTCTACTCACTGCACCACCTAGCTGCCCCCCAAAATACTATTTTTAATGCCCAGATTTGAACATGTGATTCCCTTACTCAAACACCTTTAATGACTTTCTATTGCTAGGACAATATAAAGTCCTTAGCCTGGCATTTGAGACCCTCTGCAATATGGCTCCAAATTCCATTTCCAGCCTTATCTCACATTATTGCCATCTTCAAAATCTGCCTGCTAGACTAATGGCCCAGTAGCTGCTCCCCAGACTCCCCTGCTATTCCCTCAGCTCTGTGTGCTCACATAGGCTGGATGCCATGCCTGGAATACACTCCTTTATCATCCGCTGGAATCCTTGAATTCCTTTGGGTCCCAGCTCAGATGCCACTTCCCCCAAGAAGCTTCCCTTGATCCCCGAGTGAACTTGCTCATTCCCTCTCGAGAGTTTCTGGTCTGTCTTCTGTCTCCTTTACACCCTACCGTTTATCATTCCTCTCTGTGGACACAGCTCTCCCTCAGTAGATTGTAAGATATCTGAGGACAGGGATTGCGTTATTTCCTGTCTTCTGACCTCAAAATACCCTATTGCCTTGTACAGAAAAAATAAAAACAGCCCCAAATATTTGTTGAGTTGAATTGAGAAGGCTTTTAAAGAACATAGGTGAATAATGTCCAAAAGAGAGTATAGACAGCTCAGTCATAAGACCTGGGTTCAAATCTACTTCTGCCACTTACCATATGTGACTTTGAACAAATTCCTTAAACTTCTTAGGCCTCAGTATCCTTATCTGTAAAATGAAGACTTTGGACTGGATGACCTCTAAAAAT
Organism: Trichosurus vulpecula; assembly: GCF_011100635.1. Lineage (NCBI taxonomy): Eukaryota > Metazoa > Chordata > Mammalia > Diprotodontia > Phalangeridae > Trichosurus > Trichosurus vulpecula. The sequence goes on from NC_050574.1 coordinate 29,243,030, forward strand.
TGCCTTCCAGCCCTAAAAAAAGTTATAACCTTTACCTGGACAAGGTCTATACCTCCTCACTTTAGAAAAAAAAAAGAAAGAAGGAAGGAAGGAAGGAAAGAAGGAAAGAAAGAAAGAAAGAAGGAAGGAAGGAAGGGAGGGAGGGAGGAAGGATGGAAGGAAACTAAAGCTCAGAGCCAAATGACTTACCCATTACCCAGCAAGCATGAGGCAGAATTTGAATTTGAACTCATGTCTCTGGACTCATAGTCCCAGGGCTCTTTTTTGCTTGTTTTCAGGACTGTTGTTCAGTCATATCTGAGTCTTCATAACCTGGTATGGGGTTTTCTTGGCAAAGATATTGGAGTGGTTTGCCATTTCCTTCTCCAGCTCATTTCACAGATGAGGAAACTGAGGCAAACAGGGTTAAGTGACTTCCCCAGGGTCACACAGCTAGAAAGTATCTGAAACTGGATTTGAACTCAGGTCTTCCTGATGCCAGGCCCAGTGCTGAATCCACTGAGCTACCTAGCTGCTTCTGATTTTAAAAATAAAGTGAAAAAAATATGAAGCGCTTTGTAAATCTTAAAATGCTATATAAATATTGGCTATTATTAGCATTTCTGCAATGCTCTGAATATTCAAGCAGGTGGAGAAACTTGCAGATCACCAAGTAATCTGTATCTTTTAATATTAAAGAGTTGCCTGAGGTCCTCAGAGGTTAAGTGATTTACTCCGGGCAATACAACCACCACGTGTCAGAAGGGGATTTGAACCCAGGACTCTAAGACCAGCTCCCAATCCTTCCTGCCAATCTGCCTTTCATCCATCAACAGCATTTATAAAGTGGCCAACTTGTGTGTCTGCACAGGCTTAACTCAGGAGGGAAGTTGGCTCCAAGGTTTTCCCAGCAGCAGTAGGAGACAATGGTGGGGGTGGGGGGGGGTGGCTTAAATCCAATGAGGGGTATTTCTGATCATTGCCACAATACCCCAAGAGAGTATGCCACCTATACCAGGCCATCAGTGAAATGGGATTCACCTCCCAGCTGGGCTAAGAAAAGAGAAGGTAATCCAAGAGACCCCTCTCTGTGTTAGCAGAGATGCAGTATCACTGTTGGGCATTAAATGATATATACTTAAAGGATTGTTCTATTTACATAGGAATTAGTTTTTCAGACTGACACCCAGGAACTATGGGCTTCCAAATCCCCAGCTTTGGTAATCCTTCACTAAGCATTCAAAACACTGTAAGCTCACCTGGGTGAAATAATTATCCAAACTCCACTGGGTTCTTTGGGATCCTGCGGGGACCTGGGTAAAGGGAACCTAGCCCAGGAGCACAGATTTTGAGCTGGAAGAGACAGGGAAGTCAGAGGCCAGCCCCCTTGTTTTCCAGGTGAGGGGAAGGTTAAGAGGTTAAGTTCTGGAGGTCAGCCAGAGCTGGTAAGGAGATGAACCAGGATTGGAAGCCAGGTAGGTTTTCTCGTTCAAAATCTTTCTACCTGCTCTCTCAGCTCCTGGTTTGGGCCCTTAAAACTCTGGGACATCAACTTGCCCCAAGGCCAAGTACAAATACTGAATCTAGAATAGCTGAGGAAGGGGTGGGTCCCACCGGACCAGTGAGCCATTGAGAACTTGTCATTAGAGGCGGCTGATAAAGCACAAGGCAGGCATTGTGGAGGAAGTCAGGCCAAGTGACCTTGAGAGGCCTTCAAGGTCAATCTGCTTAATTGTGGAAGAAATGGAGAGGCAGCAAGGGATTGAATTGAACAATTCCCCTAGCATTCCTTGGGTACTTGCTGTGTGCCTGGCTAGGTGTTGGAGGAGATGCAAAAATCAATTTAACTTCATTCACTGAGGCAGTTGTTAAGGACCTTCTCTGGACTTGAGAGGCTGTGTGGCATTGTGGTTGTAGAAATGTCCTCCAAGCCAAAAAGACCTGGGTTCAAGTCTTCCTCCTGGCATATACTTGCCTTTTATGACCCTGTGCAAGGGGGGCACTTCAGCTCTAAGTACCTCTTTAAGTCTTTAGGTTGTAGAGGAGGTCCTGGCCAGCAACAACGGGGTGAGGGGGGGGAGAATTTCCTTACCTGGGAATTTAATGAGGCTCAGTGGATAGAGCACTGGGCCCGGAGTTAGGAAGACTCATCTTCCTGAGTTCAAATCCAACCTCAGAGACTTACTACCTGTGTGACCCTGGGCAAATCATTTTACCCTGTTTGCCTCAGTTTCCTCATCTGTAAAATAAACTGGAGAAGGAAATACAAACCACTCCAGTATCTTTGCCAAGAAAATCCCTGAATGGGGTCATGAAGATCCAACAACCAACAAACAACAGAAATAAAATCACCAGTCCAGCTCTTATCCCTGTCCTTAGGAGGGTTTGACAGTCTTAGGAGGGACCTTAGAGGCTATCTGGTCCAATCCACGTTTCAACAGAAATCCAACCTCCAACATCCCTAACTCGGTCACCTGACCTTTGTTTGAAGACCTCTAGTGAAAGGGTGCTCACTACCTCCCCTGTCATAAGCACTACCCAAGAGAGAGCAAGCTCATTGAAAGCATGGACCTTTGCAGGACCTAAAGGACTCTGACTTTGGAGATACCCATCAATACTCTCTCCCTCCACCAAAGCAGGATGGGTGGTGATTGCCAAGAGGCAGACTTAGCTCCCTAAAAATCAATGCTACACATAAGTGCATTGGGCTGCTTCAGGGAGGTTGTAGGTCCTACCTAGCTACGGATGTTCATGCAAAGGCAGGATGCACATCAGGGATATTGTAGAGGGAATTATTGATGAGGTCTGGGTTGGACTAGTTGGCCTCTAAGATCCCTGCCAGTCCTGAGATTCTGGGATTCTGTAGTCTTGTGGCTTTGTAAATTTTACTCTTTATACCACTCTCCCCCCATAGCCTAGCACAATGCCTTAAACATAGGGATAGGGGTAAGGACGAGAGCTTTTAGGGAACTCCCATGTGAGGAAACTCCTTTCCCCAATGCCATTCAGCACTTTCTCTACAATTTACAGAACTTTCTAGACCACTGAGAAGTTAAGAGCTTATTTGCCCAGTGTCACAGAAGGGGATGGGGGTGAGACTGCCTCTCAAGCACATAGTAGGTCCTTAATAACTGTCGAATTGAACTCGATAAACTTCCTTGGCATAGCATATGTATGCCTGTGTTGTCCTTGAGTCCCTTCAATGCAATGACATACATTTGTTAGGTTCTAGATGCTGCCTTCTGTGCTAAGTATGGTGTTAGGCCAGCATGTAATAATAAGCATAAAACATTTCTTGCCTCTTGGGAATCTTGTATTCTACTGTGGGGAAATGAACACTGGGCAAGTCACTTGGCTTTCCTTGGCTCCAGTATCCTCCTCTGTAACATAACATGACTTCTAACGTCTCTCCTGAGTCTAAATCTGTGATCACATATACCTTGATAAGTCAATTAAAATATATATAAAGTGAATATAAAGTCATTTGGGGGCTGGGGAGGATGAATGAGGAATCCTAATGAAGGGAGACAGGAAAGGCCTTGTGTAAAAGGCAGTACCTGAGATGGGCCTGGAGTGATGCCAGGAACTCTACGAAGCAGAGCTGAGGAGAGAAGGCATTCCAGATACAAGTTGTAGACCAGGAAGAGTCATAAAGGCCAGAGTAAGAATATTGTGTACAGGCAACCACAAGGGATGTAAAGTGTAGGTGGGAGGCAGGGAGAGTGAGGATGGGAAATCCACCTGGAAAGAAAGGTCCCAAGAAACAGGACAACTCAAAGTCCCTCTTCATCAAAGACCTCATAATGGCAGTGAACCAGGAGTTCTTGATCATGGATGACATCTGACCAACTCAGCCAAAATTCAGCCCCAGCCCATGGGACCTCATCATCTTGGACCTAGCTTGTGCACCTGAGCTCATTAGCATCTTGGGATGAACTACAATAACCCTGGGAACAGGGGCCACACCTGCCCTCTCAGGTGCTCCTTGCTTACAATTTACTTTCCTTCAATACCAACTCTGAAAGAAGAAACGGCCCAGGACGCAGGTAGATAATACATAAGTCTCTCCCCTTATTCTTCCCTATAATGGGGCCAGGACAAAAGCATCTGCATAGCTTGTGGTCATTAGAGGCTCCACCTGCGTGGAGACCTTACTGTGTATTACACACCTGTCCAGTATTGTCAAGGGGGCTGGTACTACCATTGAGTGCCCAGGATGGGAAGAAGCCAATTGTCAGCTTAATACATGAAGTGATTCTTGCCTGCCTTGCCAAGTGGTTCTTTCTCTAGTGGTACCATGGACAAGAGCATTGGGTCTGGAGTCTAAGAACTAGAGTTAGAAACTAGATTCTGTAACTTACTCCAGTGTGATCTTGGCCCAATCAAAGCAACGACTGAAATATTTATCAAGTACCTACTACGTGCCAAGGACTAATACATGCTGAAGATGTAAAGACAAAGGAAAAAAATACCGTAGTCTCTGCCTTCCACACATTTGCCTCTAATGGGGAAGACAACATGCCCACAAGTAAAAGAATACATAAAGTATAATGCCAAGAGGGAAAGTTTGCTAAGAACCAGAGGGCCCAGAAAAGATCTCATGTACCAGGTAACAATATGAGCTGTGCTTTGATGGAAGTGAGTGGTTCTATGACACAGAGCTGAGGAAGTAAGTTGGAAGATGAAATATGTACAGACCTAGAAGACCATTCAAGCTGGAATGGCAAATCATGTTATCTCCCTGGTTGTTTCCCCCACTGTCAACCGAGGCCTTTGGACTAGATGAACTCACAGGTCCTTCCCAGCTCAAATCTATGATTCTAGCCCACGTGCCTTTTGGCTGATGATGCAGCTCCTCAACCAAAGAGAGGCATGTGATTCTCAAAACTGGAACAGAGGAAGGTCAAGTGCTCAAAGGACATGGTCCAGTTGAAAAGGGGAAAGAAACCAAAAGCAGAATCCCCTTGCTGGCTGGGTTTTGGAGATGCCCCAATCTCTCTGGCCTCCCTTGTTTTCCCCTGAGTTTCTGGACAGCCCAGGCTACCCCCAGGAAATTTGACGAACTTCCTCTGGCCCATGATAAAGAGGATGGGTTTGAAGCTGTGCGTCTGTTCCCCTATGCTCACTATTCTCAAGCAGGCCAACTCTAGTAATAATGAGCTGAGGCTGGTTAAGCAGCTAATTAGCATGCTGTTTGTTAGAGGAGTTAAGAATGTAATTATTGTGAGTAGGCATAGCCGGCCGGAGGAATGCATTTTGAAGGTTACCATAGGAATCTCGACTCAGCCTATTCATTCTGAGTGTAATTCTAATCGCCATCATAAGGAAAGGATTGCTTGCTTGGATATAGACTGTAGGTTAACATCTGATTAGATTTCCAGTGAACAAAAGCATTTCAGGAGTTTGCTTTTTAACCCTTTGGGGTCCAGACCAAGTATGGTGACCTGTCTAAAGAACTCAGGCTAGCAAGCTCTCTTTCTCTCTCCCTTTTCTCTCCCTCTGTGTGTGTCTTTCTCTCACTTTCTCTGTGACTTTCTCCTCTCTGTCTCTGTCTCATTCTCAGTCTCTTTGCCTCTCTCTGGTTCTGTCTCTGTTTTTCTGTCTCTCTCTCTCTCTTTCTGTTTGTCTGTCTTCTTCCCTCCTCTCTTTTCTCATTCAGCCCTGTCCTCTCTCTTGTCTCTTCATGTTTCTGTCACCCTCTTTCTTTATCTGTTTCCATCTTTGTCTCTATGCTTCTCTCAGGTTCTGTCTGACTGTCTCTGTCTCCAGTCACTCTCTGTTTCTCTGTTTCTGTCTGTCTTTCCCTTCCTTTCTCTTTTCTGTCTTCTATTTGTTTCTTTGCCTCTTATGTTTTTATCACTGTCTTTCTTTATCTCCACCTCTATGTTTCTCTATCTTTTGTCTCTGTTTCTGTCTTTCCCTCTGTCTCTGTCTCTCCCTCTCAAACCAATGTATGTATATGTACATTACATATCTCCCTCCTCTATCTCTCTTTTCTTCTCTTTCTCTCATCTTATTGTATTTCTATGTCTCTTCTATCTCCTCTCTCTTTGTGTGTTTTTCTGTGTCTCTTTTTTCTGTGCCTCTCTCTCTCTCTCTCTCTCTCTCTCTCTCTCTCTCTCTCTCTCTCTCTCTCTCTCTCTCTCTCTTTCTATCTCTCTTTCTCTCTCTCTCTCTCTCTCTCTCTCTCTCTCTCTCTCTCTCTCTCTCCCATCTCTCTTTGTCTTTCTCCCTGCCTCTGTCTCTCTTCCTTTCTCCCTTCCTCCCTCTCTCTCTTTCCTATATGTCTTCACACATCTGTATCTATACATCTCTTTCTTTCTCTGTCTCAGTGCTTTTTCTCCCTATGCCTCTCTCATCTCATTCTATTTCTATATCTCTTCTATCTCCTCTTTCTTTGTGTGTTTTTCTTTGTGTCTCTTTTTCCTGTGCCTCTCTCTCTCTCTCTCTCTCTCTCTCTCTCTCTCTCTCTCTCTCTCTCTCCCCCCTATCTCTGTTTGTCTCTGTCCCTGCCTCTGTCTCTCTCCCTCTCTCCCTCTCTCTTTCCTATATGTTTTCACAAATCTGTGTCTATACATCTCTCTATTTCTCTATCTCAATGCTTTTTCTCCCTATGCCTCTCTCATCTCATTCTGTGTCTCTCTGCATCTCCATTATGTTGTGTTCTCTTTCCCAGTATGTAACTCTGCCTCTGTGTTCTTCTCTCTGTGTGTACCTCTTCTAACTTCCTATCTCCCCCCTTACTTGAAGACAAAGTAAATCACTTGAAGACCAAAGGCAGCCCACTGATTGCCGGGCTCAGACCCACTGGAGGTTCTAATGGGCAGATCTAAAGTGCTGGTCCTAATCAGCCCAGAGAGGTCCCTGTTTTCTCTGATTGACTGAGGGTCTCCTTGTACCAGAACACAGTCTCCTCCTCTAATCCTGCTTTGTCTGGCTGCTGAAATGTCAGTTCACAAGATAAAGTTAAAGGAAGTTAGTGCTGGAAAGGACCTTCATGTTCACTGAAGCATAGTGTGGTCTAATGGAAAGTGTACTGGGCAGCCAGGTGGTACAGTGGATAGACCACCGGACCTGGAGTCAGGAAGACTCATCTTGGGTTCAAATCTGGCCTGAGACACTAACTAGCTGTATGACCCTGGACAAGTCACTTAACCCTGTTTGCCTCAGTTTCCTCATCTGTTAAGTGGGTGGGACAAGGAAATGTCAAACCACTCCAGTATCTTTGCCATGAAAACTCCAAATTGGGTCACAAGAGTTGGACGTGACTGAAACACACAATTGGACAGAGAGTCAGGAGAAGCCTGAGTTCAAATGCTGCCTCATATGCTCTCCTACTTTGTGACCAGGAACAAGTTAATTCACTTTTCTGAGTCTTGATTTCATCATCAGTAAACAGAAATAATATAATAACACTTGTAGTACCCACTCCACCAGCAGAGCTGTTTCAAGAATAGAAAGTATGTGAAGGGAGTGGGCAATCTCCAAGCAGCATAAAAACGCTAGCTCTTTTTATCATAGAGCTCAATCACGAGACCCAGAAGCCCAGAGAAGCGAAGGTGATTTGCCCAGGATCCCATAGGTAATAAACAGGTAGCAAAGCTCGAATTCAAGGTCAGGTTCTTTGGTTCCAGGTCCAATGCTCTTCTGGGGAAAATTTCAGGCAAATGAGTAGAACAGTCCCTCTCCATGCCGGCTTGTGACCCAACCACAAAGCTGAGAAAGTCTTTACTTCTTCTTTCTCTCCAACAAGGACTTTTTGAAATACACATATTTTTTCTGAATCTAAAATGAAAAAGATTATTTCTAGGGGAGCTTGCTGGTGACATTTCAGGGGAGAAGAGAAACTACAAGAAACATTTGTCTGTCCCATGGTGTCGCGGAAAGAACACTGATTCTGTAGCCAGAGGATTGGCATTTATATCCCTTTTCTGATGCTTGCTAGTTTGTGACCTTGGGTAAGTCAATTAAGCTGTGATTAGCCTCAGTTTCTTCATCTATCAAATGGGACTAGTCATACTTGTACCGCCTATTTCACAGAACTGCTAGGTAAGAAACTTTTGTCAACCTTAAAGCGACATAGAAATGTGAGTCCTTAGTAGTTGTATGAAGGACCTATTTATCGGGTAAACAGTATCTCTAAGGTTCCTTCCAGTTTTGAAAAGCAGCTAGGTGGCACGGTACATAGAGAGCTGGACTTAGAGTCAGGAAGACCTGAGTTCAAATCTGACCTCAGACACTAGCTGTGTGACCCTTGGCAAGTCACTCAACACTGTTTGTCTCAGTTTCTTCATCTGTAAAATCAGCTGGAGAAGGAAATGACAAACTACTCCAGCATCTTTGCCAAGAAAACCTCAGATGGGGTCACAGAGAATCAGACACCACAGAAATGATTAAAAAACAAAATGGTAGAAAGAGAAAACTTCTGTTTTGCAGCCAGAGGGAGATGGGTTCAAATCCTGTCTCTATTACTTATTTCCCATGTGACCTTGGGCCAATCACTTAATTTCACTGGGACTCACTGGGTGCAGACAACAGTGCCTGTAGAATTAGGCATTAACACATCAGGGATTGTTGTGAGGGCTCAAATTATATCACCTATGAAAAAACGCCACATTGATTCCAGTTATTGTTAAAATTGACAGAGAGTTAGAGAAGTGGGATACCTCTGAGACTCTTTCCAGGAGAGCTCCATCTAGTTTTAACTATCGCATGGGCTGAGGGCCCAGTGAAGAGAGTAACAGTGAAGATAATGGAAGGGAAAAGGGTTCTTTGTTAGTAGAATTTCCAGGAAGCCATAAGACCACTCCCCAAGACGCAGAACTCTGGCAGATAAAATGGAGACTGTGATCTTACCTATCCACTGGTCAGGGGACTATACTTTACCAAAGAAGACAGCCATCACTATCAGCTCCTGCTGATAGCCCCGAGCTGTTCCAATAAGCAGAAGCCTCACAGTTCTGTTCAGCCCAACAAAGTTTTATTAAATGCCTATTGATTGATTGTGTGTAAACCCTAAACGCTCGGTGCTTGGAAATACAAAGTAAAAAGTGAAAATAGTCCTTGTCCTCCAGGGGCTTACATTCTCCTTGGGGAAAGGTGTCAGAAGCTTAGCAGCCTACAGAAAGATAAATACAGCCTCCTCTCCCCTCCCCACCCCATTACCCAGCTGCCCTACCGTAAATAAAAATAAATGGGAAAAAAAAAAAGCAGGGGCATCTGTGATCATAGATTCCTGTGTGAACTCCCTCAACCCCCCAACAATCACATGCCACTGCTTGTTAGAGTACCTGAGATGGCACTATTAAAGTATTTTCCATTAAAACTGCCAGCAGCATTTCAAGTGAAGGTGGCAGCTTTCTAACTGCTAAGGATATTCATTAAGTCGCCTCTGCATATTCCTTTCTTCCTTTTTTTCTTTTCTCAAAAACTGCCTTCCTGATTTCCCACAATGCAACTGTTAGCTGCTATCCTAAAAGGCCAGGATGGTGAGCACCAATCTGGAGGCATGGGGGTCCCAGAGCCCCGCTGTTCCCTATGGCCCTGATAGGCCTGCTTCTCCATGGGAAGTTACAATTCAATGGTGACCAAACTATTCCTGTGTTATCAACAAACCTGCACTTTGGCCAAGAAGCACAGACTTCCCGAGGAAGAAGGCAATTTATTTGTGAATTTCCCCTTTTGTTATGGAAAGCTGCTGGTGTTTTTCCCCCCTTAAATATTGTAAATGTGTAAAACATTAAAGCTCCTGGGGTAGTTGTGGCCCCTAGAATTTGGAAGTCTGTGGAGGTGTTTATTTATTTATTTATTTGAAACATGAAATTGATTTGAAAGTAGTCCTCTACAGACTGCCAAGGGACCCTTTTGTGTGAGTTCATTGGAATCATCTTTAGGGAGGTCTAGTTGTGCAAAGGCTCAGCTGATGCTTCACCCTCCCCTTACCCTGCTTCATGCAACCTGAGCAGGGTCCCAGAAATCAGAATGCAAGAATTCTTTCTTGGTGCCAACATGGTATTTCAGAGACAGGTTTTCATGCTAATTGAATATCAACTTTCATTCTCTGTGTAATACATTGCATGACATGCTGCTCATAATATCCAAATTATTTTCTTTTTTCCCCTCTAGATTGATAGCTCTCCTTCCCCAGAGGGCTATTTCCCATCTTACCTTCAGTGAAATGTGAGGTGATAGGGTACTTCCCAACATCACATTTATAAGAGCATATCAGAAAACAATCCTGGCAATATTTTGCTTCTTAAATACTCAAAGTGTCAGTAACAAATAAATGCAATGGTCCTGATGAGAAATTTTCCCTTGGTTGATTACAACTTGGCGACATGCTAGCCAACTGAGACCGTCAAAACCCAAGGCAGGTGAATCTACTTTCATAAGTTAATTTTGATCCAGACAGCAAGATTCATACATATTTCATTCATGCCACTGGACAAGCCATGAACAGTTTGCTTCCATTAAATAGGGAATCAGATTGGAAATGAATGGGATTTGGGGGATTATTTTTGTTTTTCTAAGTCCAGACCTGTGATTTTGTTGGTATTCAGAACTCCTAATATGCACACTCCTTCCCCAGTCACAGACTGGGAATCCAACTCCAACCTATAGTCTTAGAGAGTTACTTAAGGCATTGAGAGGTTCAATGACTTTCCCAGGTCATGTATACTTAATAATATTAATAATAATATTTTCTATGCATAATAATAGCAAAAAATCAAATTGGTAACAAGTAATCATAATCTCTGAGCTACATGGCTTTCAAAACTGAGACACAGCAGAAGAGATCACATTCACATGGGGATAGGATGAGTCCCATGGGCCATCCCTGCTGTCCTGGATTCTTTTGGAGTTATACCAAGAAGAGTTTTAGTGCACCTGCTGAAGATGAGCTTAAAACCTAGTACTTTATGGGGTCTTCAAAAAGCAACTGTTTTATCCATCTGTACAATGTCCCATAGAAAATTAAATAGAAAAAGAGTAATAGCCAGATAGCGACTGGAACCAAGAACATCTCTCTCTCTCTCTCTCTCTCTCACTCTCTCTCTCTCTCTCTCAACCCCTTTGAAAAAGATAAGAATGAGATTACATTTATAATAATGACAACCGCTTAAATTTCTATCCACCAACTACTTCAAGTGAGGGAGGAAAATGGCAAAAGGAGGGTGATGTACAGTTAGGGCTTAATGTGATTGGAGACTGTGAATATATATCATCTATCTATCTATCTATCTATCTATCTATCTATCTATCTATCTATCTATCTGTTTGTGTCTTATGGTAGTGGTAATGGTGATCATGGGAGACGCTGTTGTAGAGATGATAAAGAGCCATCCTTGATCCCAAGTAAGACCTGTGTTCAAGACGTGCCTCTGAAATATACTAGTTGTTTGATGATAAAAAAAAAATACCTAGAAAATCTGGTTTTGCTAAAGAATAAAATGATCATTTTGATTTATATTTTTTTCGCTTCTGATTCCTTTTTTAAAGGGAAGTAGAAGCTATTAACATTTATTCCCTGAAATTAAAAAAAATTTCTTTTAAACCAGGCTCTCTTGCCCCATCCCATCCAGATTAAGGGATGAGGGTGGAGAGAGGGCTAGGGGATTGTCTTTCTATGCTATTGTTTTCAAGGCAGTCTTTTCATTCTATTTTCAGCTAATTAAATTAATCTGGTAAGAAGGTGTAAGCTCACTTGTTTAAGCAATGGTTTGGGAAGCTAAAGTGGGAGATGGGAGGTATTTGCACAGCCAGAGGCTTGTAAGAGAGCGCATTAAAACCCCACCAACAAGGGGGAAACTTCACATACGATGCAGAAAATCCTGTTTAGCGATTCCCCCCTAAAATGTACCAAATCCTAAAAGCAGTATCCGATTAATCCAATAGACTAGGTCCAAAGGAAACATCCTCTTCATGGCCCCTAACCCTGGCTATAACTGGTGGCTTTATACTGGATGTAACCAGTACTGGACATTTTCATAGCTTCAGGCAGTAAACAGATTATCACAAGTAGCCTCCTTCCTCTGACTTGGAATTCCAGATATCTCTGGATTTACAATTTTGGAGTTTGAGAAGTACTTACTTTATCAACAATAGCATTATACCCAATAGTCTTCATTTCGTCTGGTTATAAGACACTTCATTGAGTCACTCATTCACTGATTCATTCATTTTTGCATTGATTCATTCATTTAGTGAGTCATTCAGCAAAGCACTGTGTGTAAGAGCAAAAGCATTAGATTTGGAGTCAAGGAGACCTAGGTTCAAATCCTCATGCCCAAAGTTACTAGTTTTCTGACCATTGGCAAACCTATTCCCCTTGACATATCTTCTCATATGAAAAGTAGGAATAATCATTCCTTGAGTCCATCCCTCAAAATGTTATCACAATGAAATTGGTTTATCAACTTCGGTGCCTTATCGCAATGGGAGCTATTTTGTTCCCCATGCCTCAAGTGCTGAGGTTGCCCAGGATGAGTTGAATGGGAAGTTCTCAAGAGTAAAACTCTGATGAGGAGGAAAAGGAAAAACTGAATTCTCTGAATGGACTGGAGTGGATGCACACAGAATTCACCAACCAGTATAGAAGGAAGAGCAGGTAACAGAGAGTCAGAATTTTAGATTTTCTGAATCTCAGATCTGCAAGGGGTCACAGAAACCATTTAATCCAATCTATCCCTGAAAAAGAATCCCTCCTATATAAAAGAAGGTTGAGCAGGCAGCAGTCCTGAGTGTGGGCTAAACTAAATTAAGATATAATTGTGAAATATTTTAACAAAATAAATAAAAATATAGCAGAACATAGATAATGTTAATATGTGGTTTTCTAAGTCACTGCAGAGATCCTCATGTGCTGTTTAATGGCCCCCATTTCTATTTAGTAGCTAACAACAACAACAATAAGAATAACTAGCATTTATAAAGCACCTCTATGTATTGGGTACTGTGCCAAATGCTTTACAAACACTGCCTCATTTAATCAGAACAACGAGAGGTAGATGCTATTATTATGTCCACTTTTACAGATGAGGCAGTCAGGTTAAGTGACTTGCCCAGGGTCACACAGCTAGTGTTTGAGATTAAATTTGAATTTAGGTCTTCCTGATTCTAGGTTCTAGTGTTCTGCTTATACTCAGCAAGTGGTCATCTAGCAGGTGAGGAAAATAAAGCTCAGAAAGATCAAGTGATCTGCCCAGGGTCACACAGCTTATGTTATATGTCCAAGGCAGAATTCAAGCCCAAGTCTTTTCCTGATCCAAGTCTGTCACTCCACCCACTCTAGCTCCTATGAGTACAATATTACCAATTATAGAACAGTGCCAGAAAAAAAAACCAACATTTGCTGTGGGACTTTTTCCATTCTCTGGACATTGGCTTGGTGACTGGACATTGCCTATATGGAAGTTTTCACAGATACAAGGGCCTGTTCTCTTCCCTTAAAGAGTCTCATGTCTTCCATGTCAAAGTTAGGAAGATATGGGGTCATTTTGCACTCCCTGTGCAGATGAATAAATCTGAGGACAACATCAAGTCCCTACTTTAATGGGATGGGCTCTTGGCTAATCGTTTGCCTCTTCCTTGCTGGAGGAAATTGCCTAGGGTGCCTAGGTGGGCTTGACTGTACCTCCATCATCAATCTTCTATTTTATGAGCTACCCAAAGACAGGGTTGGCTTATGGCCATGGGCAGGCATTGGGTGATTCAACCATTCTGAAAGCATAAAACTCCACGGATGAGAGGAGTCATAGAGCTCATCTGACAGCCTTACGATGGGGTCATGACCATGGGCCAGTGATGACTGGTAGACAAGAGGTGTGATAGAAAATCACCTGATGTCTAGGCCAGCTTATGCTTGACCTATGTTAATTGTATGACCCTCCCAAGTTTCTTCTGCTTTTTGAGTCTGTACTTCCTTAACTATAAGGACTAAATGTCAGACTAGATGAACTCTAAGGCTTCATCTCCTATATTTGCCTATGATCAAACTTCTCCCATCTCTGTCACTTGTATGAGGACTTTGTTCAAAGGACTTCCTTTTCCTTCTCTATGGAATGAAGGTGGTGGGAATAAATCATTTCTAAAGTTTCTCCCAACTCTGCTATTCTCCGTTCTGTGTTCTATGTTCCCTTCTAACTTTGGCATTCCATGTTCCAGAGGCTCTTCTAACTTGCCTGGGTTCTATATTCTATTCTCCCTCCCAACTCTAACCATTTATATTCTGTGTTTTGTGGTCCCTTTCATCTCTGACATTTTCTTTACTAAGGTCCATCCTAGATCTAACACAGTTTTATGCTCCCTTCTTAGCTCAGGCCTTTTATGATCTAAGGCTCCTTCCAACTCTGACATTCTGTGTTCTAAGACCCATGCCAGCTCTGTTATTCTACAGCTCTATGATTTTAGGGAGCTTACTCACTACCCTAGATACCTCTTGGATCATTTCTTAAATTGCCTTGGGCCTTGCAAAGGTTTCTCTCTCTCAGTCCCCCAAAAGAAAATAAACAAAATACTCCCAAATACTATTTATCCAACTATGACCAGTTGGCCATAAGACCCATCAGACCATTTCTTTTCCCTAACTTACTACACCCATCTGCCACAATAGATGTCTCATTTCCCAAGTCCATGGCCCTCTTCTCTCTTCTCTCTCTCCCTCTCTCTTTTTTCCCTCCTTATTCCAGATCTGCTCCTGTTTTTTTTTCCATCTATTTTTGAAGGTGCCTAAGACAGGAGCTCACTTAATACGGCCCCTTACGCTTGTGGCGCAACAGCCTATTCAGTACAGATAAGCCCCTTTAGAAATGAAGGGGAATGTAATTCAGTGTTTGAGTGACAGCAGGAAGATTTATCCCCTCACTAGACAATACGGCTTTTGGGGCTTTAATCTTGCCCAGACAATGGGCTGTTTCTCGGCCCTCATCTTGTGCTTTTCCCACGATGTGTGGTGATTAGCCGAGGTTGCATTGGAGAGAAGCCACTATCTCCCATTGAAGAATGTTTGCGCTTCTGTCAAGGGCTAAGGAGGAGGGAGGGAGGTGGGAAGAAGAGGAGAGGAGGGAAGACTTGAGTTCATCTGAGCAAAATGTCTATTTGCCTGAGAGAAGCCGCCTGCCAAAGAGGCCTTGAGTTGGGGATGGCCCAGCAGCCAACTTGACCTGAAGCATCACGAGAGTCACCCAGGAAGCTCCCAGTGAGGGCTTGTAGAGGAGACACCATTCATTTCAAGAACGTCTGATCTTAACTAAGAATGAGCCCATGAAAGCTAGAAGTGGCCTCTTGCCAAGCTAGGAAGCCTCCTCTCCCTAAAGAACACCTGCCTTCTATCTTCTTAGCTGGGGGAGCAACCCATCCAGGGGTCTCCTTGGGGGGCATTACTCTGTCTTTATATCTCTCGACTCAGTGCCTGGCACATAATAGGCACTTAATAAATCCTCGTTGTTTGGAACTGAATTGAATCCACCCAGCCAGAGGTAACCCTCCTTCCCCTGAACTTTTGTATTGGTGTCCTGATGTTTCTGGCAAGCACACTGGTGGGAGTTGTTGTTATTTTTCTACTTCTTATCTGTTCCTAAAATTTTAATCATCCATGCATATTTCTTCTAGACAGTCCCTTAAATACAGTAACACAGTGCCTTCAATATAGACAAATGTTTGCTGAATGAAGGCAATCCAACAAATTCTAAATTTGCCCCCAATAAATCCTAAAATTGCCTTCAGCATCATCCCACTTTTACTTTCACTTCTCCCAGTGTTTAGTGCTTTCAAATACTGTCCTCAGTCCTCCAAAGAGGTTTATTCCTTTTACCTGAAGGTAATCATTCATTCCTTTGGATTAGATAAAGCCTCCTATTAAAATGTAAATGCAAGTATCTTTGGGTCAAGTAGTCTTAAACTCATTCACACTTAGGTGAAAATGACTAATGCCATTTTAGCAATCAAATCTTCTCCAAAGGAAAAGGAACAAGCTCCAGGCTGAGCATTGGAGAGGGAAGGTTACTTGCCTGGGGTCCTTGACTTTAGACTCTATGGACATTTGGGCTCTACCTGGATGACTTTACTCAAGTCAGTTCTCCTCCTCAGGGTCTCAGTTTCTTCATTCAATCCAGTTCAGTTCAATAAACACTTGCTAAGTACCCACTATACATAAGGCACCATGCTTGGCAATGGGTTATAAAGAGAAGGAAAAAACAAACAAACCTGTCATCAAGGCACTTTTGTTCTACCGCGGAACATTTACACAGAGAAGTAAATTCAAGATATTTGAGGAGAGAGAGATCCCTAACAATTAAGACCAAGAAGGACTTCCCATAGGAGGTCACGGACACTGAGCCTTGAAGAAAGCCGAGAACTCCCATCTGGGTTTCTACAGGGATGAGAGAAGAGCACATACTTCCCTTAGCAGGTTTTTTTTTGGGGGGGGGGGGGGAGGAGGGTTCAATTTGGTTGAACTAAAGGAAATTGCTACCAAATCCCCTTCTGTCAGAGAAAAAAAATGCCAACGGCAGACTGAAAAAGCATAAACTCATATTCTATGTTCCATAGAATAGAAAATGAATGTGAGTCAGCAGGAAACCTTAGGCCCCTGAACTGTTTCCCTACATCCTCCAAGTTCACCTGGGCTGGACTATTCCTATCCCTACTAGGGCAATGAGGGTGCTGGAGTTTGGAATATTTTGTCCTTTGGGCAGTGGGACATTTGTACACCTTGGATGAATGGCCACGGTGGGGTGGGGGTGGGGGGCACTACCACACTCTCCTCACTTCCAAGACAAAAAGTAATCCAAGTTTTTAGCCCAGAGAGGAGTAGCTGGTTTGGAGACACCATGTGTAAGGGGGTCTGATTCCTCCAGCTGTTAGATGTCACTCCCTCCCCAAGCCAGTATTACTTTGTATTGAATGGAAGCTCCCACTTTTGTCTTTGTATCATCATTGCTTAGCACATGATAGGTGCTTTAAAATGCTTGTTTTATGAGTGGATGAATAAGGGAATTAATGAAAGAGTGAACAGTTCTTGAGGTTTCTAAGGGAATATGGTGCAGGATTTTCTCCTTTCCCATTCTAGACTCCCCTATGTTCTACCTTCTAGTGGGGAATAGAGAAACTGAGTCATAGAACATTAAGTTAACTACGAGGTGACTATTCATTACATCCTGAGAATACGAGCAGATTTAGAGCTCAAAGGGACAATCTGGTCCAACTCGCTCATTTTACAGATAAGGAAACTGAGGCACACTTGCCCAAAGTAGTACACCTAGAAAGTAGTGGGGCCAAGGATAGCCAAAAGAAACAACTGATAAGACCTCTGTTCTATATCTTGTCCTAAAGGACACCACTCCTTTCTAGAATTTCAGGGGTATGTGTTCTGACTCAAATATTTTGGAAAAGGCTCCAGACATGGTTGATAAGTTTTAATATTTCTATAACATAAGCAGCATAGTTGCAAGGCCTAGCTAAAAGAACACTTAAGAAACCATTTTGTCCAGTCTCCTCATTTTACAGACGGAGAAACTGAGCCCTAAAGAAGGGACAGCCTTTCCCTGGGACCAGTTCCTAGGGTGATGGCTGGGTGTCTTAGCTCTTCTTTCCAGGTGTGGCAAGCTAGTATTACTACTGAAAAAGCTTTCACTTGCTTTTTTTTGGCCTACAAACAAAATAATTTTGAGTATCCCCAATTAGGGAAAAAGAGAAGTGTGGCTCAGCCCTGATAAGTCATAATCATAAGAACACAGATTCAGATCTAGAACAGACCTTGGAGAGAATATTTTGTCCAACTCTTGACATTTTACACATGAAGAAACTAAGACCCGCAGAAGTTACGGTCACATAGGTAGTAAACAGAAGAGGCAGGATTAGAACCCAGGTCCTTCTGACTCTAAATAAAGCACATTTTCCACTCTTCCCTGCTGCCTCTCTAATTACAAATCACCACATGATTTATCAGTATACTTAGCAGCGGGGCTTTGGATGCACTAAAAAGGTATTTGTGTTTGTTGCAGTCCAGGAATTCAATTATAATGAAATCAAGACTCTAAGCCTCTAGTCCATGTGTGAGTGAAATCTCTCTCCTGGGCAGCAAGACTTCCATTTCAGGGCCAGCTTTCAGGTCACAGCTATAGCCCACAGGTTGGTGAAGGTAGCTTGCCAGAGCCTTAACGAGGGTATGGCAAATGGGACCTTGTCTCAAGGGGCATGCTGTCTCCTTGAAATGGCTGCCTCCATCTCCCCCCACCCCCACCAGCTTCTTACTCCACAGACCTCTGCCTATCTATGTTCCAAAAGGTGTTGATGAAAAAGATAAGCCAGTTGAAAAATCATAACAAACTTGGACTTTTCCTTTATATGCCATTCCTCCCCTCCCCATACTCCGTTAAGTATTTCAGACCCTTCTGGAAAAAACAAAAAAAAAAGTTGGAGGTGAATTAGACACCTTTGAGTTTAACTGTCAGGATTCCCAGCTTCTCTATTGAATATTAATTATAATGACAGGTAACACACAGACACACACACACAGACACAGACACACACACACACACACACACACACACACATCCCTCCAAAACTATTCAAATGAACAAAACCCATGGAGCCACTAGAGAAATAGGGCTTCTTTTTTAAAAAGTGCTTTTGGGTGGAGACAAGGGAAAAAGAGAGAGGATGAGAGAAAGGAGGTGAATCAATCCTTCACTGGCTCGTCAGGCCACACAAAAGCAAACATCCCCACCATTCACCCAGCCATTCACAGGGACAGTCCCTCTCCCTAAACTGGCTTCCAGTTGGTAGATTTGAAAGTCCTGATTGCGGAGGGGGAGTAGAGCCACGAAGGTCTCCGTTTGGGGAAAGGATTGCTGTGTCAATAATTAACAAAAGGTGAGAAGAGATTACTTACCTCTGGCTAGGACTTCCTTTCTCTCTCCAAGGTATACTGTGCTAATTCCTGAAATTTAGCTGCCCAAGATTATCCAATCTAAAGCCAGCCTAAACTACATTAGTTTTCCTCTTTCCCCCACAAAATCATAATGTGACAGTCAAGTTGGAACAGGTGCCAAGTTCTCTCCCTCCCTCACTTAAGTCACAGAACACCCTGAATATCCCCCTACACACACACACACACACACACACACACACACACACACACACACACACTCTTTGAAGGAAAAGATGCTGTTGCCCCATATTGGGGTAATAAAGAGGAAGGGGGGTATTAAAGTGAAAACTGCTCACTCCTGAACACATACCCTAATCAATCAATCATAGGATTATGGCTCCAAAGCCAAGAGGGATCTTAGGTGCTATAGACTCCAACCCTCTCATTTTACAGATAATAATGTTAGCATTTATATAGTGTGTTAAGGTTTGTCAAGCACTGTACAAATATCCCAACAGCCCTGTGAGGTAAGTGCTAATTATCTCCATTTTACAGATGAGGAAACTGAGTCAGACAAAGGCTAAATGACTTGCCCAAGGTCACACAGCTGGTAAGGGACTGAGGTGGGTTGTGAACTCTGGTCCACAGAATATTTTAGTGACTTTGTACTAGCAGGGTTTGAATGTAGGTTTTCCTGCCTCCCTTCCACCCACCCCACCATTCCCATCCCCGACAAATCAAAGTTTGTTTATTTTGTTTCTGTCTTATGTTTGTGTATCTATGGACATTCATCACCTTGGTAGAATCTAAGTTTCTTGAGGACCGGGATTGTCTCTCTTGTCTTTGTGTCTCCAACTCTGATATTGTGCTTGGCAATGCTAGTCGATTGACGGATTGATGAGGAATTCTGAGAAAGGTCATGGAAGAGACACATATTGAAAATATTGGAAGAAGGAGGGGGGAGGGGAGGAAGAATATACTCAGCGACGACGTCAGTGACAGAACAGATTATGAAAAGGAAGCTACCTTGGGCTAAGAGAAAGAGGCAGAAATGCATCTCTATTGTTGAAGAGGTGGAAGGCTATGGGTGTGGAATGTTGAATATATGATCAGACGTGATCTCTGAAAAAGTCCCTGTTACTTCGTTGTTATTCTTTGAGGGAAAACTTACTTACTGTGTGTGTATGGGGTGGGGATGGGGGGGGTGATGTCTGGGCAGGGGGAGGGAGTTAGCTACAAAGACTAATGTGAAAACATGAGATAGCCAGAGAAATTTAAAAACACAGAATGAAGACTGCAACCCTCAGGCCTAAGTCAGTCCCCCCACTTCCTTCCCCTTTCCCATCATTCTTCAGGACCATCCCCACTGTGAACTACCATGGTGTACAGGGGGTGAGCTGCGGGGCGGGGAGAGGAGAGAGGGGCTAGAATGGAAGGAGTCCCGAGGCCTGGATTAATCCTTGGTAAATCGAGGGATAATAGAGTAACGCCCCATCCTGTCTGTGATTGAAACCATAGATAGGTGGCCCAGGAGACCTGATAGCCTTGCTTAATAACAGGGTTCTTAGAAGGAAGGAAAAAAAAGAAAGAAAGAAAAGACAACCCAATACTTTCCTACATGTTTATTGACATTCATGAGGAAACTTCACTGGGCACCTGTCAGAATTTTTTTTTTACCTAAAAAAATGAACAGATTTGAATGGACTCATAAACTCAGGCAGAAGTGGCCTCACCTTCTCTCCCAAGAAGCACTGTCTTTCAGCCTGGAGAGTGCTACGTTTAAGCTCAAATGACTTAGTTTAAATCCCAACTCTGTAACTTTCAGCCTCTATGTCCCTGAGCAAGCCTCTTTCCTTCTTCGAAGTTTATTTTCCCCATCTCTAAAGTGAGAGAGTTAGACCTCTGAGGTCCCTAGATCTGTGCTCTGTATAGCACGGAAGGAGAATTCTTCTATCCCAGGGTACCTCTGGCTGGTTCCTGACATGCCTTTATCAGTGTTTCCAATGGCCTTGCAGGTGTTTCCAGCTAATCCTCTCCAGAGCCGAGGAGTTAAAATAAATAAGAAAGGGAGAAAAACCAATACCTTTTGTTTGTCTAAAAATAATCTTCCTCCTTTAATTCCTGTTGACTTTTTTTTTATTTTATAGGTGCTTTCTGGCTATTCAGTCAGCCTGACTTGGAAGGAGCTACTGAAAGAAAGGTCAAGATCCCATCAGACCCACTTCTCCATCAATTGCTCACACTTTAGTAGCTCAAGGGTTTGGGGTGTGTGTGTGTGTGTGTGTGTGTGTGTGTGTGTGTGTGCAGGTTTTTTGAAAAAAAATCTGAGATTACATTTTCAACATTCCCGATCCCATAAATAGCCAACTTTCCTTTTGGGGTTCCCTTTCTCAGTATGCTAAATTCAGGCAAGAAAGGAATCCTTGGGCACCAAGCAGAAGATAACACTGTCAACGTATAGAAACCAAGATGCCTCCCTAGGTTTATTCATCATTCACTTCATGAGAATTTGTGAGCATCTACTAAATGCCTCTTACTGTGCTAATCACTATATTAATGGATTATGATTGTGAATTTGTGCAAGTATTGGCCAATATGGCGATCTTCATCTATGTGACTTGGAAGTCCAGACTGTGGCTAACACAGATATTAGCTGATCTCCATATCAACCACATCCATATACGTCTTGGATTCTGTGGAGTTCGAAAAACAGATTGTTTTTTCCTGTGTTATTTTAGCCTATTACCCCTCCTTTGGTCAATGTTAAGATGAATACGCCTTATTCCTATTGGAGCGTTCCTACTGTTCTCTGAATACCAATAGATGCTCTGAATAATTTTTTTCTGGGAGTGGATATTATTTGTGACCAAGAAAACACAAAGGAAAGGCAGTGTGTTATAGGAAAAAGAATTGCTTGATCTGGCCTAAAATAAAACTGTGTTCAAATTTAGGATCTGTTATTTACTATCTATTGGATAACAGGCAAGTCACTGGTCCTCTCTGGGCCTCAGTTTCTCGATGAATAAAATGGGAAGGAGACCTCTTTTGTAATAAATAAGCATTATCAACCACTAGCTGCCTTATACCTTTCTCAGAAGCATACTCTCAGAAATAGGCACAGTGGATAAACCACCGCCACTGAAGTTAGGTAGAATAAATTTCTGATTCATTTTCTAATACTAGCTATGAGACCCTGGGCAGGTCACTTAAGCTCTCTAGGTTCGCATTTGCTCATTTATAAAATGGGGAGGGGCTGCTAGGTGGTGCAGTGAGTAGAGTCAGGAGTCAGGAGCACCTGAGTTCAAATCCAGCCTCAGACACAACACACTTTCTAGCTGTGTGACCTTGAGCAAGTCACTTAACCACAATTGTCTTGCCTTTCCCCCTCAAAAAATGGGGATAAAATAATTGTTGTACCTATCTAGAAGGGTTATTGTGAGTCAACACAATAAAATATTACGTAACCATTATTATTAAGAATGAGAAAATGTTTCTTCTTGGAGCTACAGCTGGAAGCGCCCTCAAAGGCCATCTAGCCCAACTCATTCATTCCACAGATGGGGAAACTGAGAGTCAGAGAGGTTAAATAACTTGCCCACAGTCATACGAGTACTAAATAGGCAGAGGTGATATTTGAACCCAGATCCTTCGACTCAAAATTCAGCAACCTTTCTACTGTACTGCAAAGGAGAGTGAGCATCTTCAGACAGAGTGCTCTGCTTTGTCTGTGGTCTCATTTCAAACCACAGGAGGCCCTTTATGTCTATCCCTTTTTAAAAAGAATTATAATTGACTATTCCCTTGGGAGATTCAGTCTTCCACTGGGGATCAAGTCAGCTTCAGTGCTGACCTCAAGTTGCCAAACATTTCAATATTCCCTGAAACCCTGGCTAATCCTTGGAAATTCTTCAGGAATGTTCTCATTCGAGAGATGAGGAAACGAGGCAGAGGTGAC